>NW_027397087.1:34352680-34430776 GCF_003265705.2 Callorhinus ursinus | reverse complement strand
CTGGAGGGGCCTGGAGGGGCTGGCGGAGGTGCTGGAGGGGCTGGAGGGGCTGGAGGGGTCTGCATCCTCCCCCTCTATATTCCTTGGCCCCTTAGAGGCTGGAGGCCCATCCCTACTGCAGGGCCCCACTCCGGCCTGCAGTGGCCACGGCCCTCGTTCGCCCACGTCTCCTGCCACCTGGGCCTTCTCTTCTCCCCTCCGCCTGTGCATACCTTGCCTTCAAAGCCCAGGCTAGACTCCAACTCCTCCAAGAAGCCCATGGAGACCACAGCCCCCAAGAATTTTGCCTGCATGTTCAGTGACATGGCATTTGTCTTCTAAATGTTATGCATGTAAATTCTCTGTTCCCATTTCTTCATCTGGATTTAGATCCTCTTCTCCCTGCTCCCCACCCGGGTCTTACTGCACATGCAGGGAGAGGCTTCCAGGAGGTTCTGAAATGTGCTACTTTGATTCGTGTAGTGCTTGCTACTTTTCCCGAATTCGGGCCTGTGCATGCCGGCACTTGGTCCTCAGTGTGGAGAGCGAGCAACAGACGTCACATGACCCACTGTGGAAATGGACCGGGGGTCGGGGCTGGGGGAGGCCCAGGCAGGCAGCCTGCCAAGCTCCCTGAGCTGGCCTGCAGCACACGCAGACCTGGATCCTGGCCCTTGCCACACACCACCCTTGCCCCGGCCCTTCTTCCTGAACCTCCCTGGGGACAAGAGCTGAGCGCCTGTGTTAGTGGGGACCTGGAACAAGAACTGGGTTATTGCACAAACCTGGGAACCCATCCCCATCCCCAGGGGCCCAGCCTGCAACCTGGCCCCCGACCTGCTCTCTCACTTCCTTTTCTCAGTGGGTCAGCACCTGCTGAGCACCCCACACTCTCGCTCTCACCCTCTGCCAGACACACCCTCTGCCTTGTCCCAGAGGCCTCCTTCTGGGCTGGTCCTGCTTGGCCAAAGCAAGACACATGCCACTTCACTTCCGCTGGGTGGGGTAATGCAAGCCTTCCAGAGGAGCAAGGGGTGGGACGTCTGTGAGCGGCCCCGGCGGGCTCCACATTCAGAACAGTGCTCTCCCTTCCCAGGCTGAAATATCTCGGGGGTGGGGGGGCTGGAGCTATGCTTATTTTAGTCTGTATCTCCTCCCTCCCAATCCTCACATGGGCCTGGGTGTGCTGTGGACTCTGGGTAATTGCTGAGCTGGTGATCCGGGCTCAAACAAAAGGCAGGTTTTTGGACTGCACCGCCCTCCCTCCCATCAAGATGTTGACTATGAACATGATGATGAATAACAACATCACTGAGCAAAGCACTTGTGTTACCACGGCTGATACCTACAACTCAGACAGGTGCCTGGCACATGGGGTGCGGGTGGGGGTGGTCAGTGACTTGTTCAAGATCACACAGCTAGCCAGGGGAGAGGAGCCACGACTGGACTCAGGGGAGCTATATCCAGAGTCTGAGCTCCTGAGCAGACTGCTGGACTCCTGAGCTGGTTGCTTGAGACATGGGTTCCGGTGGCTCCGCTGCGTGACCTTGGGTGAGCCCGTCTCCCCTCTGAGCCTCAGGCTCCCAGTGTGTATAATGAGGGCTTGACTGCCCTGGCTGCCCTGTCCCCCTTCTCAGTTGGCATGTCATAATTTTAAGGGAATGAGATCACACCTCTCCCTCGCCACCCCAAGGGGACATCATGAGAATTCAGAATCGAGCAACAGTCAGAGACAGGCCTCCTGCCTTCAAAAACCTTTCAGTCCAGTGGGGCGAGCCACAGCACCTTCCACACAGGTTTGGGTTCTAGTTCAAGTTCAGACAGTGGGGCTGTGGGAGCCCGGGTTGTGGGGGGTGGGGAAGGTGGAGGCAGGGGAGGTCGGGCCAGGCCTGGAGGGAGGGAGGGTCCGGCCGTGCTGCTGAGCTAGGAGGGCTGGTGTAGGTGGGGATGAAGAGACTGCAGAGTGTGTGACCACCTGGGAGGACCTGCCGGCCGGCATGGAGTAAGTGATGACCTTCTAGCAATTTCCCTCTCCAAGCCCCCTCTTGTAAGCAAACGTCTTTAATTTATTAAGGGACTGATGTTAAATCATCTTCCCTCTCTCCCTGCCCACCCGCCCTCCTCTACTGCCTATATTTCCCCTGACCATAAATTTTTTTTAATGACAGTTTAGAAAATGAGCAAATCTTTGGTGACACTTTTATCACCGCCAGAATACTTTTAATAAGAGGTTTCGGTAGATTGCATTCTGGGAGAGGGGGAGGAGAGAGCTCCATCTACTCAGGCGAAACTGCCCCCCTTGTCCCAGCCTGCACCCTGTTGCCCCCACCAGGACCCCTCTCCTGGGCTTCCAGCCCCAGCCTCCCAGCCCACCCACCCTGTGGCCTTGGGCAGAGCCCTTCACTCCTCCCTTCTCTGCTGGTCTCCTCGTCTGTAAAATGTTGCCTAGTGCAAGGGATAATTAGTGCGAACCTATTAATAATGGTTAAAAGTAATTAGCTGCTGACATTTTGTACCACACCTAGTTACTCAGACTGGCAGATCAGGTCCAAAAATTTTTTCTCAAACTAAAAACAGAGCCTGTTGAACTGGATTTGAAAGCCTGGATCCAATCACTCCATTGATCAACCAGCCGCGCGTGTGGTACAAGCCTCTTTTTTGTGCTCCCTGTGCTAGATGTTAGGGCAGCAGGAAGGTTCACACAGGACCGGAAACACAGGGCCACTGCCAAGAGTTTTCAGCTGGGCTGGAAAAGCGGGAAAAACTGCCCAGGATGAGATTGTGTCAGAAAGAAGGCCTTGGAGGGCCCAGAATGGGGGGTGGGGTGGCGGAGTTTCTGCACAGAGACCTGATCCTAGAGAAGGGGAGACTGGCGGAGTGGGTTTGGTTGGGATGGGGAAGGCCTGGAGGGGCTGGTCACAGTCCAAGGGTGAGGGGAGGCCAGGAACCGAGAACGGGGCTAGGGAAGGAGGGACCCTGAGAGGGAAAACCACAGGATTGGGGGCTGGCTGGACACAGGACAGGTGAGCAGCAGGGTTTAGGAGATCAGGGATACCCAGAGAAAGGCAAAAGCCCAGGAAATCACTGGGTGAGCCGATCATTTCATTGGGTGACTTTGTAAAAATGATTCTGTCCATTTAAAAATATGTGAAGGAAAAAACAAGTTTTGTTTTCTTCAAGAAACAACATGGTTGAGGGCAATCCCAATGTCATTTGCTTCTCATTGAATGATGGTTAAAGCAAAGGTGGGGGTAAAGGGTCATAAGTTAGCAGAGTGACAAAGTGACTTAGGTCCTCAGAGGCCCTGACATTGACCCAATGCCTGTGGCGGGCCTGTCACGTTTCGGAGCTGAGTGCTGGGCCTCCCCTGTAAAAGGGAGCTTGCTGCCTCTCATCTTTAGTATTGGAAGGAAGTTGGCCTGGCGACTGGTGAAAAATGAACATTCAGGGCACAGAAAAGAATTGTTGCTGAGCACCTCCTAGGTGCCAAGCACTGTTCTATGTGCTTTACATTGTTTGATCTCACATAAATCCTGGAAGGCAGGCACTCTTATTATCAGTCGCATTTTAGAGACGAGAAAGCAGAAGCACAGATAGGTTGAGTAACTCTCCCGAGGCCACACAGTAATTTGTACCAAGTCAGAGATTGAACCTGATAACCTGGCTCCAGCACCCATGAATTCAGCTGCCCCGTAGACTGTCACGTCTCGTCTGTTTCTGACCCTGAAGAGGAGTCATGAAAACAATGGGAGACTGCAGAATGTTCCACAGAGTTCCCTGAGAGCAGGTCTCTTCTCCCAGGACGGGGAAGATCTTAAGGGGAACAGGTGCGAAGGCCAGGCTATTGATTTCTGACTACGCAGAGATGCAGGAGAAATGGCGGGGGGAGGCTCTCACTGACCTCCGGGGGCTGCAGGGAGGGGCCCGAGGATATGCGTGGCCCTCGAGGCTTGCCTGGAGTGGGAGCAGAACCGTGAGGAAACAGAGGTCTGGAGAGGCAAGACTAAATTCTATTTCAATGGGAACTGGAGACAGTTAAACTTAACGAGAGCTGGGTCTTGTGCTTGGGCTGGTTTTTCTTTACATTTTGTCCTGAGTGTTTTTGAAAATGCCCAGACGTTGGAGGGAGCAGGACACACAGGAAAGAGAAGCTGTAGATTTTGCCACGTCACCGTGACATTTTCCCTGGTGTCTGTGGGATGACGGGCAAACCACTGACCTCCCCGAAGCCTGGCCTCCCCACCTGCGAAGGCATTCAGAGTGCCTACGTCGGAAGGGGCAAGGTGGGCGCCGTGAGCCTGTAGCTCCTGGCCCAGATGTGTCCTTCCGTATTCCGTAATTGGTAGCTATTATTATTATTATGGCTGTAACTATAGATCGTTAATTTACAGTTTAAGAATTCTTCACCTGTTTCATGGTGCACTATTTTATTGAAGAATTAAATTTTTATAGGAAATCCTCCTAATTGGCTGGATTCCATTGTCATCCCTGCTCCTTTCAAGTATCACCGTGGACAGTCAATGGCTGACACTGCCCTGTCCCCCAGGCCACTTTTCTTTGGCTCCTACCATGTGCCTAGTGTGGACTCTGGGCCAGGCACCACCGTTGAGCACCTTCATTATTTTAATCCTAACAACAGCCTTGCAGACAGGACCTCTCCCGCACTTGACAGATGAGGAAGCCAAGGCTCAGAGGTTAGAGGACTTGCCTGAGGTCAAGTCACCCAGCTGGGAGACACGGAGTGGGGATTCAGAGCCAGATGTGTCTGTCACTAAAGCTTACGCCTCCGCCCAGAGGGTAGATCCAGGGCTTAGGGGAATCTCTGGGGTGGAGCTAGCTTTGCAACAATGGAGGGAGTGACCAGCCAAAGGCTGTTCGGGGGACAATCTGAGCTCTCCAGGGAGGGTTCCCTTCTGGGGCTGAGCGGATGCTGCTTCTATACGTCTTGTGCCCCCCACCTGTCAAGGGAAGCTAATTCTTCCCCTGGAACGCCCCGGGTAGGCTTGTGTCTCTGGCTCCCACCCTGGACTCAACTGCCTGGTGTCCAGGGGACCAGATGTGAAGTAGGAAACAGAGCCGTAATGACCCCTTACATTTGTCCAGAGTTTTGTAATTTGCAGGGAGCCCTTTAACATAAAACATGCCTGGCATCTAGGTTAAGACGAGGCAGTGTTCTTTCAGATAAGAACACAGGTTCTGGGACACATTGACTTGGGCTGGAGTTCCCGTGCCACCCTTTATGTGACCTTGGGCAAGTCACTTTACCTCTCTAAGCCTTCATTACCTTGCCTGAGAAATGGGGAAATGACCTACTGCCTCCGGTCTTTATGAGGCTTAATTGAGGTGAAACACACACACACACACATATATATATATGTATGTATTATGTATTATAGATCATATTATGTATTTATATATAAAATCTCATTTAACTCTCATAATAACCCTTAAGTAAATCATAAATACGATGCATAGCAATGCTTTAATAAATTCATGTTGACACAGCCCCAACCGAAGGTGGATATTAAGAACTCTTGCCTGTTAAGCCAAGTTCTTTTCATCATATTTTGTTTTCTATTACACCTGACTGGCCATTCACCCACCATACTACAAGCTCTGGGAGGCCAGAGCCAGTCCCTCCGCTCAGTGTCCCCCCAAGGCTTTCAGCAACATGCTGACCCAGAGCAGGGGCTCCATAAATCTCTGCTGTAGAATCTGTGATCTTGTTTAATCCCTACAACAGCTCTTTGAAGTAAGAGAAATTATCATCCCCATTTCACAGATGAAGAAACAAAAGTTCAGAGAGGTGAACAAGCTTGCAGGGCTAGGCTAATAAGTAAGTGGTGGAACTGGATTGATACTCAGGTTCCCGACTCACACATCTGTACTCGGTGCTGTGTAAATCATCCTGCCAGAGAGGACTGTTCCCCTCACAGCAGAGGCTGGGACCAGGGGCTCCAGCCGGCCGCCTGAGCCCTCCCATGCTCATCGGACAGGCTACTGGGAGGTCCCCAGGCCCAGCCTCACCACTTTCTGAGCAGGGCCCGTTGGCCATCTGCCCAAGAGACCCAGGGGTACCAGCTCTCAGACTAGGGGAGCTGCTACAACGTGAGTGCATGTCCCAGGTGGTGAGACTTAGAGCGGACTGGGGACAGCATACGCCGAATGACACGCATCGTCCCCCAGGGAAAGCCCCTCCTGGAGGGAGGTCCTCCCAGGAGGGAGCCCTGCCTTACCAGATGCTCTTGCCTTCACGGGACAGGCAGCTGGGGCCACAGCCCGGGTTTGAGGCCAGCCAGGGTCCTCTGCCTGCAGCCTAGTGGCAAGGTGGGGGACACTTGGATGCTCTGCAGAAGGGAGCCCTCCGCCATGGCTGAGAAGGCCCGTTCTGGGAGCTGGGAGCTCCTCCTAGATGGCTGCAGGAACCCGCCTCCCAAGGGCTCAGAGAGGCTTGCTTTGGGAGCAAAGCTGGTCAGTTGGGCTCCAGCTAACTTCATCAGCTTGCAAATGCTCCCCAACCCCTAGCTGAGTACCTGGTATTCTTTCTGCAAAGCCTTAGGGGGTTGGAATCACTTGCTGGGCTTGGAGTGAAGGAGCTGGAATTTAAATCCAGACCAGTATTTCGCCTCTCTGGAGCCTTCCTTAACTCAGTCTGTACACTTATGGCCAAGGGGAAGGTACGCTGCGTGGGTCCGTGGGTCCAAAACTCAGGAGGGCTCTGCTGCCCAGGGACATTCCCTCCCGGCCACTGCCCCTGGAAGGCCCCTTTGTTCCCTCAGGGAAGAGCAGGTGGGTGGCTGGGTCTTGGGAGATGGGGGCGGAGGTCACACGGGAAAAGAAGAGGCAGAAAGGAGGCCAGGTGCTGTGACTGTCCTGCTCTCCTTCCTCACTCCTCAGTCTGGGTGAGCACGTTTCGGGCAGGTGCTAGGGAGGTGGTAGAGGTGGGATCAGAGAAAGAGAGTGTTGGAAGCACACTGGATCAGGAATCTGGAAACGCGGCCCTGGTGGAAAGAGGACAGGAGAGCCTGGATGTCACTTTTCTTCTCTGTGCCTGCGCGTCGTATCAGGACGACTGGCTAGGTGCTGGGACTCTGCCAGCACAGCCTTGCTCAGTTTCTACCCCCAGCAAAGATACAGATGCTGAAGGCTGGCTGCCCAGGACTGACCTTGGCTCTGCCGTTTAGCAACTGTGTGCTTGTGGGCAAATGAATCAACCTCTCTGGTCTCCCAGTTTCGACTATAAGACAGGGATAATAATGGTCTCTGTTCTCATGGAGTTGCTGCTGGATGAGTTAATGCATATACATCAGTAAGTGCTCAGTAAATAGTAACTCTCAGTACTACCTAGGTCTATTATCCACAATCCTGAGATCCCAAACACCCTGAATACCAAAAGCTTTTTAAAAATTCACTTGGCTACTATTTTTAGTCTTTATTTACCTCATGGACTGTGAATATTCATTAGTTTTCCTGCAGAAATGTTAATGCATTTGATTACAGGGCCCTGTCCCAGATCATGCTGGAGAGACGGATACAAAGTAAGTGGGTTTTCCACCAGATTCTATTTTCAATATCCCCAAAATATTCTGAATCCTGAAACTTGAAGAACTTGAATAAGGGATTGTGGACCTGAGTTCTCTTTTAATTCTTCCAGTAATCCCCCAAAGTAGATGAATTTTATTCCCATTGTACAGCTAGAGAAACTGAGTCTTGGAGGAGTCCTAGACACCGTGGTTGGCACGTGGCAGAGCGGACTCTGATCCGATGCTGGTCCTCTCGCGGGTGCGGCCCTCCGTCGCTGCCAGACGCTGGGGGTTCCTGCGGGCTTGTGTCTGGTTCAACTTCAAGTGCACACCGCCAGGCTCTTCGGGCTCAGCTAGTTAGGGCCTACCGAATGAACACATGCATGCCGGAGCAGAAGATATGGCACTCTTCTCTTGGCTGGACTAGTAGCTCCCACAGGGCCTGGAAGGAAAAGCGAACTCAGCGGGAACCGGCCCCCTAGGAGCTAAGTTGCCTTGCCGTTCGTGTTCAAGTCCTGGCTGAGCCAGCTGGGGGGGTGCTTCTGGCTCTGCCCAAGCGCTCTTCCAGAGGGACCCTGAGCAAGTCCCTTGACCTGAGCCTTGGGTTCATCTTCTGTGCAGTGAGGATAAAAATTCTACCTCGGATGCCACCGTGCTAGGCAGGGAATTGGAGCACATTCAGTGGGGTGACACAGGGCCTGCTTGGTGCTCAGGAACAGCTGGAACTAACCAGCTTTGCTCCCTACAAGACATCCTGCAAACCTCTCTGAGCCCTTGGGAGGCGGGCTCCTGCAGCCATCTAGGAGGAGCTGCCAGTGCCCAGAACGGGTCTTCTCAGCCAAGGCAGAGGGCTCTCCTCTGCAGAGCATCCAAGTGTCCCTCTCCCTTGCCACCAGGCTGCAGGCAGAAGACCCTGGCTGACCCCAGACCAGGGCCGTAGCCCCAGCTGCCTGTCCTTTGCAAGCAAGTGCACCCCAGTAAAGGAGGGCTAAATCATTCCACGAGGGGCTTTCCCTGGGGGACGATGCATGTCATTCAGCATGTGCTGTCCCCAGTCCGCTTTAAGTCTCACACCTGGGACACATCTGGGGGAGCATAGGTATCCTTGTGGCTCACTGGAGGAAAGACTACTGCTGTGGACTGGGCCCCCAGTTCCTGCTGTGTACGCCTCCCTTACTCTGCTCTGCTCGGTGCTGGGGACCCTGGCCCTCCCCTGGCCCGGATCCCAGAAGCCTCATCCAGCAGTTGCTTCAGGACGCTCCCTGCCTCCCCCCTCTTCCTCCCGATTCCATTGTTGAAATAGAACATCCATCATGCTTCATTTGTCTAATAAAGCTTCAGTCTCCATTCTGCAGAGTGATTAACCAGCTCGAATCCCAGGAGCCGCCATCATGGGCTCTTGGCCCCGCCCCGGGAGGGAGGGGTGTCGGGAAAGGCCCATCACCGGCTCTTGGCCCCGCCCCGGGAGGGAGGCCCTGAGCGGGTAGAGATGGAGGGTGGAGGGTGCTCTTCCCTTCCTTCCCCTGCCCACCCCCGCTCCCTTTTTTTTTTTTTTTTTTTTTTTTTCCAAATGAGAAATGACTGTGTGATTCCATTAAGTTCCCTGTGCAGTAGCAATCCTTCTGGAGAAATTGATTGTGACTCTGTTAATGACTGCTTGGTCGTATGTTAATGTACCGGGGGACAGTTTACACTGCCCTGCTTGCTGCAGCCGGAGCAGAGAAGGGTTCCCAGGGAGGGCGGGCAGGGCGAGGAGCCAAGGGGAGAGGAGCCTGGATGCCAGGGCGTGGGGCGTGGGTGCGAAGTGGGGAGGCAGAGGGGTGTTAAAACGGGAGTCGTTTCCTGTACTCCTTGGAAATAATTTCCCAGTTGCCAGGGGTGTCTGGGGGGAGGGTGTTCATGTCTGGTCTAACCCTCTCTGCTTCCGGGAGCCCCCCCAGGCACCCCCCCGACCTGCTCTTAAGTAAGATAACACGTTGTCCTATTTGATTTAGTCAGTTTGGGTGGGGACTGCTGTTACATGCCGCCAAAAGTATTGCTGTGGATCCTCTGTGGACAGGGCTTGTACGTGGGAAAGTTCTGGCCCATCTAAGAATTGGCGTCATTCTTTCAAGGAGCCTAATTTGAACTTACCTTGTATCAGCGATTAGTGTCTGCTCCTTGTCCCTGGGAGGTGGAGTGGGGGGCTCTGCTTCCCGCCCAGCTCCTTCCTTTTATATCAGCAAGGAGGGCTGGGGGCAGTCAAGACAGAGAGGACAGGAGGTCCAGTCAGAGAGAAGAGCTGACCCTAGGCTGCCCGTGGCTGTGACCTAGGGCTTCTCTGAGCAACTTTTGGCTCCCTGGGTACTTTGAGGACAGAGGCTAATCCCATCGCTTGCCTATCCATGACCCGTCCCTTCTGCTCCATCCTTCCTGGCAGAGCCCAAATGGGGGCATCAGGTGGCACGGGGCAGTGTGGGCTCCTCTCCAGCCCAGGGAGTAGAGAGTACTTTCCACAAGCCAACCTGCCACTTGGGGGTAAAGGAGAGGCCACAGGAGGCAGTTCTGGTTTCTGGAAAAGCCATCCTTTGCTCATGAAAAGCTACACCAAGAAGGAACTTCTTGTTTCCTATGAGAATGCTCTGAGGCCTCTGAGCAGTACACAGGCCACCTCTTGCAGTCTGGAGCTGTAGCAGTCATCTCAAAAGCACGAAGGGACATGCCTGAGGACCAGAGACCACCCTCTAAGGACAGCAGAGAGGAGAACCAAGGGAGATCTGGGTCCTCGTTGGCATCAAGGAGCATCTGAGTTAACCAAAACTGGCCTGCTCACCCCCACTCTTCCCCGACCTGTTCTTTTTTTTTTTTTTTAATTTATTTGAGAGAAAGAGAGAGCACGAGTGGGGTGGGGGGGCAGAGGGAGAAGGAGGAGCAGGCTCCTCTCTGAGCAGGGAGCCCAACATGGGGCTCGATCCCAGGACCCCGAGATCATGACCTGAGCCAAAGGCAGATGCTTAGCTGACTGAGCCCCCCAGGCGCCCCCCGACCTGCTAAGTAAGACAACATGTTGTCCTTATTGATTTAGTCAATTTGGGTGGGGACTGCTCTTACATGCCGCCAAAAATATTGCTATGGATCCTCTGTAGGCAGGGCTTCTTGTATGTGGGAAAGTTCTGGCCCATCTAAGAATTGGTGTCATTCTTTCAAGGAGCGTAATTTGAATTTAACTTGTGTCAGCGATTAGAGTCCAGTCATGCCAGTGATGGATAAACAAGAAATGCATTTGTAGGTGGACAGGTTCTCCTGGAACAGCCTCATTCTAAGGAAATAGGAGCCTGACCCAATGGCCAAGCCTTTCCTTTTGGAAGGAAGTAGATATTCTGAATGTTTTCTCTGAGCCCAGTTTACATGGACTCAAGTGTGGGTCCCTTGGGCTAAAACCTGAGCGACCCCGGTGCCCCAGCAGTTCTGTTTGGGAGCCCTGGGTCAGAACGGACCCCCTCCCTCTGCACACACAGCTCAACAGTGCTACTCTGAGACCTGGGGCCGGGGGCAGTGCCTGTGAGAAGGGGGGGGGTCCTGCACAGAGAATGCAGGTGCTTCTCGGAATCGGGGGGATATGGCAGTACCTGTGAGATGTCATGGCAACAGTGAAGGGGCCAGATCAACAGAGCAGTGGTCTCTGTTCTGGGTTTCCAGGGAGCAGAGCCCAGGACCCGGAGTTGAGTGCAGGTGGCTTATTTGGGAGATGACCCCAGAAGCAAGAGTGAGAGGAGGCTGGAAGGAGAAAGCCGCCTTGCACGGCAGTGTCATGGAGGACCCCGCGGGGAGGGCTGGAGCTCAGTGCTGCTGAGATGTCTGAGCGGCATCAAGGAGCCTCTCAGAATCTTCTGCGCTGACAGAGAGGGCCGGACTATTCATCCACTAGCTCCCGCCGCTCACTGGAAGGAGGTTGGCCTTAGAGGCCTTCGTTGCCATCACTTCCCAGGCTTACAGGTGGTGTGAGCTGTATGCCCCCAGGCCCTGCCCACAGGGAGAGCCCCACCAGTCAGGTGACCCCAGCGGCTCGGAGGGGGGCGTGGTGGGGGCTCGCGATGGCACTCAAGGGCTTGTTCATGGCACATGTGACACACCCCTTGAGGATGCCCAGAAACACTCAGAGACTTCCTCAAGGGCTGGGGTCTTATTTTGGCAGATGAGAGGCAGAGCTAATGAGGACCCAGCGGAGTCCTTCACGGGGGACCCTGTGCCTTCCCTGGCCCTGTCTCCAGCCACCAGCCACCAGCCTCGGGGGTCTCTGAGTACAATGGCTGCGGAGGGAGACAGGGCAGTTCTGAAGCCCAGGGCAGACCCCGACCACTCCGAACCTTGCAAGTGGAGTGATTTTTTTATGGCCGGGATTAGAAAGGGTTGTAATATTTTTCGTAATTGATTCCTGTAATTGCGAATCAGTAGGACCAATTGGCACCCTGGCTGGGTTTGTTTTGTGGTGAAGTGATTGGGGCCCAAGAGGAGGTGAAATCCAGCACATTTTCAGCTTTGCTGGGGGCGGGGGTGGTGGCAGGAGGAGCGGAGACCAGGGGCAGACAGGGAGTTGCTTCCTCTCTTCTCCTCACCCCTGCGCTCGCACAAGCAAGGGGAGGGGGCATCCAGCAGGCCGAGAGGGCTGGGGGCCAGGCTGTCCCCTCTAGACTCTGGGGGCTGTCTCCTGCTAGAAAGTTTGGCCCAGAGGAGAAACAGCTACCTTCTTGGGCTTTCTCTCCTTTATTCATTTGGTGTTTTATTTATCCCGTCAGTACCTTGCGGACACGTCCTGTGCACCGCCTACATTCCAGACTCCAGCTGGAGAACGGGAATGCAGTGGTAGACAGGAGAGCTTTGGTCTCTGTCCTCATGGGGACACTGGCATCGCACAACGAAGCAGTCAGAATTCAGCAGCCAAGAAGGGAATCCCCTCTCCTGTGCTCGAGAACGCTGATGCCTCTACAACAAAGCGGAGCCTCGTGCTTGCTTCTCTCCCCTCTTAACTCTGTTCTGAATTCGAGTTTCAGATGAGCCCATCGATCAGCAGAACCTAAATCAGCGTGGGACCCTCGTGGCCAGGGAGTCTGTGCATCTGGGCTTCCGCTTTCCAGGAGCACCCCTTCGAGGAAGACATGGGAAGGGATTGTGAGTGAGCAAACATGGGACTTGCAAACCAGCAACTGAGTGCACGAGTGAATTAAGTTCCTCTGTGGTAAGTGCTTTGCAGAAAAAGCAGAGGGATTTGTCAAAAGGAACTTCCCTAAACTCTTGGCAAGAACCGAGAGGAAGTAATGAGTGGGAAAGTGGACAGTCGGAACGTCCATGGACACTCTGATGACAGTGGCTTCTAGAATCAAAGGCACAGACACCACGTCCACTGGAACTTGGCTGTGTTCCTTCCCCTTTCCAGTTCCCAGCCCATAAGGTGGTCACTGCTTATTCCCAACACAATGGAATGAGATCCTGAGTCTCTATTTCCCCTCATCAGGTCTGAGACCCTCATTCAAATGGCCTACGTGTCCCGTTACCCTGAGCTCCATGGACCCGCAGTGTGGTGGGCACAGTGATTGACCCACCCTCTTGGCTCAGGTCATCAGAACTGCCTGCCTCTGGAGGGCTCCCCAGTGACCCTTGCCGCTGTGAGGCCACCCCTGTGCTTGGGGGAGTGACCCAGCCCACTCTAGAACTACGTGATCCCCACACCTCTCTCAGTGTTTCTTCAAGTTTGGTCTCGGGGCCAATCTACATTAAATCTTCCCGCCAGCTTTATTGCAGTCTGATTGACAAATAAAAATCATACATATTTAAGGTGTACAATGTGATGTTTTGATATATGCATCCATTGTGAAACCATTACCACAATCCAGCTAATTAACATATCCATTACCTCACATTAGTTATATTATTTGTGTGTGTGTGTTTTGAAAACACTTGAGATCTACTCTCTTAGCAAATTTCAAGTATACATCATTATTAACTGTAGTCACCATTCTGTATACCAGGTCTTCAGAACTTACTCATTTTGTAACTGAAAGTTTGTACCTTTTGATTAATATCTCCCCTTTCCCCCATCTCCCAGCCTCTGGTAACTGCCATCCTACTCTCTGTTAGGATGAGCTCAACTTGTTTTGTTTTGTTTTGTTTTTTTAAGATTCCAAATGTAAGTGAGATCATTTGATATTTGTCTTTCTGTGTCTGGTTTATTTCACTTAATGTAATGTCTGCCGGGTCCACCCGTGGAGTTGCAAATGGCAAGCTTCCCTTCTTCTTTAAGGCTGAGTGATATTCCATTGTCTATATATGCCACATCTTTCTTTATCCACTCATCTGTCGATGGACACTTACACTGTTTCCATTTCTTGGCTACTGAATAAAGCTGCAATGAACATGGGACTGCAGATGCCTTTTGTAGATAGTGATTTTTTTTAAAGATTTTATTTATCTGAGAGAGGGAGAATGAGAGATAGAGAGCACGAGAGGGAAGAGGGTCAGAGGGAGAAGCAGATTCCCTGCTGAGCAGGGAGCCCGATGTGGGACGCGATCCCCGGACTCCAGGATCATGACCTGAGCCGAAGGCAGTCGCTTAACCAACTGAGCCACCCAGGCGCCCTGTAGATAGTGATTTTATTTCCTTCGGATATACACCCTGAAGTGGGATTGCTAGATCCTATGACAATTCTGGGGTTTTCTTTGTTATTTTGAGGGACCTCCATACTGTTTTCCATATGGTTGCATCAATTTATGTTCCCACCAACAGGGTACAAGGGTTCCCTTTCCTCCACATCCTTGTCAACACTTATCTTTTGACTTTAATAATGGCCATTGTGACACATATGAGGTGATGCCTCATTGTGGTTTTGATTTGCATTTCCCTGATGATGAGTGATATGGAGCACCTTTTCATGTACTTGTTGGCCACAGGTATGTTTTCTTTAGAAACATGTCTGTTCAGATCCTTTGCCCATTTTATTTTTTGTTTTTTAATTTTTAAGAGTTATTTGTTTATTTTAGCAAGAGAGACAGAGAGAGAGAGAGGGCTGGGGAAGAGGCAGAAGGAGAGGGAGAGAGAGAATCTCAAACAGACTCCCTGTTGAGCACGGAGCTCAAGGTGGGGCTTGATCTCACAACCCTGAGAGCATGACCTGAGATGAAATCAAAAGTTGGATACATAACCGACTGAGCCACCCAGGCGCCCCTCCTTTGCCCATTTTAAAATTGAATTGTTTGTTTTTCTGCTCTTGAGTTGTATGAATTCCTTATATATTTTGCATATTAACCCCTTATCAGATATTTGGTTCATAAATATTCTCTCCCAATAAGTAGGTCACTTTTTCCTTTGGAAACTTTTTAGTCTGTTGTAGTCCCGTTTGTTTTTGTTTTTGCCTGTGCTTCTGGTGGGAAATCCAAAAAATCATCACCGAGACCAATGTCAGGGAGTTTTTCTCATGGTTTCAGATCTTATGTTTAAATCTTTAATCCATGTTGAATTGATTTTTGTGTATGATGTAAAATAAGGACCCAACTTCATTCTTTTGTATATGGATAGCCAGTGTTCCCAACACCCTTTACTGAAGAGACTATTCTTTCCCCATTGAGTATTCTTGGTGCCTTTGTTGAAAATTCGTTGATCATATATGCATGGTTTTCTTTCTGGGCTCTCTACTCCTTTCCGTTGAACTATGTGTTTATATGCCAGTACCTACCACTTTGCTTACCATAGCTTGTAATACAGTTTTAAATCTGGAAGCATGATGCTTCCAGCTTTGTTCCTTTTGCTCAAGATTGCTTTTACTTAACATGAGATTTTCACTTGATCAAAATCCTCTTGCCCAGGCCCTGCCCCACACCTACTGAATCCAAATCTCTTAGCGGGGGAGGGAGAAACCAGGGAATGTGCCTTTTCTGCAAACTTTCCAGGTGACTCTGCTGTGCCCACGACCAGGGACCACTGCTCCGAGCTCACAGGTCAGAGGGAGGCAGTGTGTGCTGTGGGAGGCACACGGGACTTGGGGGGCACAGCCCGGCTCCACTTCTCCCTTGCTCAGTCTTCTGATTCTGGTTGTCCTGCTCTGAGGCTGAGCTTCCTGACCTGAAAATTGGAGGTAATGACATTGTTTGCTTCCTGGGTTTGTTGTGGCTGTGAGCTAATACGTGCAAAGCCTCCGTCAACCCGAAGGCAAAGGCGCTATTTAAATACTTGTGTCGTCCTTAGGAGCCTCAGGGAGTGTGACCTTTAGGAAGAAGAGTTCAACAATTCTCAGTAATTAAAAAAAAAAAAATCATTCTTTACTCAAGTTTCCCAAAGGATATTAAGAGAGCTTCCCAAATGCATAGTCCACAGCAACACTTAATAAGCCATCAATGCTCTCGTACCCGCTCCCCTGGTGCAGCACTCCCCCGCCCCCCCAGTGCCCCCGGGCCCCTGTCCCCCCAGCCCAGGGCCTTCTCTCTGCCTCTTCCCTCACCCTCGCCCTCAGCTGTGCTGCTTATGCGTCAAGCGAGCCCCCTCCCTCCCCAGAAGAAGCCACCTGTCCTGGAGGAGGGAGAATGGGTAGCTGAGTGGAGGATGGGAGGTGTGGGGGGAGGCCTGGCCGGCTGGAGGGAGCTCAGTGAACACGTGGCCGTAATATACGTTTTCTGTCTACCCCATCAGTGAGCGTGAACAGAGCAGCATCAGCAGAAGGAGCCCTTTCCAGCGTCTACGTGTGGTCAGTGTTGGGGATGGGGGCACCCCCTGTCTCGCATGGGACCGGGAGCTAGCCCCCCCCCTTCCTGTCCTTCGGTCCTTTCTCTGTCTCTCTCCTTCTACTTAAAAAAAATCAAATTCTTTTCTCTCACAATCATTTGTTTTATCTAATATTTAACTAGTTTCCTTTTTAATTATAAAAGCAAGTAAATGCTGGTGTAAACATTTTCAAATAGGGCGTATGAGCTTAAGGTCAAAAAGCAAAGGAGTCCTTCTGGGTGTTTCCTTGCCTAGAACATGCGGGAGAGTCACCCTCCGGAGAGGGCTGAGAGCATGCGGTGTCCTGCTCTGGCTCCTCATGCCCCACTTGGGGCTGGGTGGCCGGCACCCTGAGCCACTTCTCAGTCTATGAAAGGCGTGGGAGACACTGGAGAGAGAAGGAGGGACTGACGCTGGGGATGTGTGTGTGTGTGTGTGTGTGTGTGCGCACGCGTGTGTGTGTTTGCACCTGTAACATGTGGCTGAGGATGTGGGTGTCAGGACCAGCCCCCACTTTGGCCAAATTGTGATGTGTCCTTCTGCCCCCCACCTTTGCTCTGTAACATTACCCCCTCCAGCCTGGTTCCTCCCCTCTCCCTCCTGCCCAGTACCAGGTGCCTCAGAGTTCCCTAGATGGAACCCCCGTGTGGCCTGTCATCTCAGGGCTGGTAGAACTGGACAGACATCACAGCCAGGCCTGCTAGGCTCCTAGCAGAGGGCAGGGGAGAGTCTGGGGGGGTATGGGGGGGGCAGGGAAGGAGGAAAAGGGAGCTGGATCCTGGAAGGCCTGGCTGGGGTGGGGGCCAGAGACCTGAGGCTGAAATGAGGTCCTCCAGGTCACCCAGACACCATGCACAAAGGGGGCCTAAAAAACTCAGGCTGGTTCCAGATCCTGTAGGCATTCTATCCTGCAGGGATTTATTTATTCATTTAATCAATCAATTAATCAATCAATCACTTATTAAGCAAATTTGTATTGAGCCCCGTCTATGTGCCCAGCACTGTTTTAGGAACTGGGGATACAGCAGTGAATGAAGAAACCAAATCCCTGCCCTTGTGGAGCTCCATTGGGAGGCAGACAACAAACATAAAATAGGATGGATCATATGTCAGGATGTGGTAAGTGCTATGGACAGAATACAGCTGAGGAAGGAAATGTGAGTGACACTTTTGAAAGAAGGACCAGAGGAAGCTCCTCTGAAATGTTGACTTTGAGAAAACACCAGAGGATATGAAGAGGGAACCTGTGAATATGTGGAGGAAGAGCATGGTAGACAAAAGGGCGAGTGCAAAGGCCCTGGGGCAGGAGTGTGTCTGAAGAACAGCAAGGAAAGTGTGGCCAGAGCAGAGTGAGCCAGGTGAAGGGAGGTAAGAGGTCAAGTCAAGGAGCAATAGGGGCCAGGTCCTTCAGGGCCTTCTACGCTGTACACAGTGAAGACTTGGGTTTCATTTCCGAGAACAGAGGAACCATTAGAGATTTGAACAGGAATGTGCCGTGGGCACACTTATGTTTTAACAGGACCAGATAGCTGCTGGATGGAACCCAGAAGGTAGTAGCAAGGGCCAGGGACTAGGAAGCCCAGAGGGAAGACTCTGTAGTTGAGGCACGCAGAGCCTGGTAACAAGTGGTAGCCGTGGGAGCAGGGTGAGTGCGTCCTTTGAAGGTGGAGTTGGCCGCATCTGCTGGATGATCAGCTGTGCGGACCTCAGGCAGCGATGCCACTCGTGGGCAGGTTGGCAGCAGGTCTGTGATTCCAGGGCTCCATCCACTTAGGATGGGCCCCAGCCCACCTGGGGAGAGGGCCGGCAGGAGCTTGGCGACAGTGACGGCCAGTCCCTCCAGCTGGACTCCCCTGGCCTTACCAAGTGAGCTGGTGGGGCAGGGGGCAGCTCAATGAGAGGCTCTTGGTGAGCACACAGGGGGCAAGAACACAGCCAAGGTCAGACCCACTGCACAGGGCTCCTTCTCCTGCCACAGGCTGGCGGGACTGAGACAGTGCCTCCTGGCATTGACCTGGGCATGAGAGTCTGTGCTGAGCAGCGCGGGCAAAGATGGGGGCTGCCTTTCCAAATTGCACCTCTTGCTCCCCACCCCAAGTCCCCTCTCTATTGACTGGTCAGCTCTGAGGACAGCACATCCTAGGCCCCAGGGGGACCCCCTGAGAGGGGCTGAGTGAATTGCTTCTCTGGCGCCCTCGGTTTAGAGCGGTGGTCCTCAAACAGGGACAGTGCCCCCAAGCAGATATCAGGCAAGGCCTGCAGATGGTTTTGGTTGTCACTGCTGGGTGCAGGGTGGAAGTGATGGTCTTGGCGTCTAGTGGGCAAGGCCAGAGACACTGCCGTATTCCCTACTGTGCACAGAACGGCCCCCAGAGGGAAGAATCGTCTGAATTTTCTGTCCCAACACGTTGGTAGTAGTGAGGTTGAGAAAACCCCCTTTAGAGGCACTAACCTTCTTGTGAGTGGCAGGTTGCAAAACCAAAGTCCTCCCATCTCTGTATGTAAGGCTCCTTCACACCACTGAGAAGGGGAGTCTATTTCTCCACTCCCACGGCTCACTCTGACTGACCACATTTCCAACCAAATGGAAGAGGTACCATGGGATTTCTGAGCTTAGGCCTCCAGAGGTCTTGCCACTTCCATTGTCACTGGTTAGAGCCCCAGGTGACAATGAGAACCAACCACCACATCACGGTCATCTTAAATCATTCAGCCCTGGACAGCCGGCTGGTGAGTATAGCTGCGTGAGTGATCCCAGGAGAAACCAGCAGAAGAACCACCCAGAAAAGCCCAGCCCAAATTGCTGAGCCACAGAATGGCGCTTGTTTGACTCCATCCACTAAGCTTTGGGACTGTTTGTTTGGCAGTGATAGACAACTGATACATGGAGAATCTGTACATTTCGAAGGGGATGTCAAGGGACCATACACCTTCGCCCAAAGGATTGATGGGCACATTTCAGTCAATGGAAGCAACTGAAGCTCAGATTGGGGGCGGCAACAGACTCTGTGTTCCTGTGGATCACATCCCTCTAGGGGAGTGGCCACGGGTAGGGTCCGCATTTAAGGCTGGATCCTGTGCGTACAGAACAGCTATGATCCTGCCCCGTGGGCCACAGGTCAGGTGGGGGAGCAGCTGAAAATCGAAACCAGATTGATGGCAAACCACTGGGGAGAGCGTGTGGCCTTAATGTGGGGGCAGGAGGGCCAGTGTTGCCACCTGCCAGAGGCATGACCTTGAACAGGGCACTCTGCTTCCCTCTCCGAACCTCGGTTTTCTCCTCTGGAAAGTGCTGATCATACCTCTCTCAGGTTTATTGGGAGGATTAGGTCAGATGAGAGGAGGCGATGGATGTGAAGGATTGAGCACTGAGCCCAGCACGGAGATGGCACCATGGTGGCTTGCTGATGATGAGGCAGACACGCTGTTGGAATAGGGTTGGCTAAGAGTAAGGGATACAGGGGTGCCTGGGTGGCTCAGTCGTTAAGCGTCTGCCTTCGGCTCAGGTCATGGTCCCGGGGTCCTGGGATCGAGCCCCGCATCGGGCTCCCTGCTCAGTAGGGATCCTGCTTCCCCCTCTCCCGCTCCCCCTGCTTGTGTTCCCTCTCTCGCTGTCTCTCTCTGTCCAATAAATAAATAAAATCTAAAAAAAGAAAAAGTAAAGGATACAAAGGGACCATCTAATCTCTGTCCTCTTGAGCTGAGGAGAGGCTCCCAAACTTGGGAGCTGTAGGAACTAGGTTATTGCTCAAAGTTTCCAGAATGGGTGTCCCCAGATGAGAAAGAAAAGCAGGTTTAAATCAGACTGGCATTAATAGTAGAAGGCAGGCAAACAGTCAGTCTTGATATTATTCCTGTGTGAGCCAGCATGTGGTGTGGGTTTAACTTAAAGCAGGCATTTAGTGAGTTGATAAACAGGAGTGCACACCTCCTGCCCTCCCACGCCCTGAGCCCCAGAAGAACAATTATCCTGGAGAGAAGACGAAAGGAACATATGGAAATGAATTCTAATAATGTGGAGCGAGCACGTAGCACCTGCTTTCCTGGGGCGGGCTTTGATGGGCTCGGGTTGAGACTGGGTTCACGCCAGCAGGTAACAGAAGTCAGCCGAGGCCTCCCTTCCTGGTTCACTCCATGGGTTCAGTCACCGTGGGATGGAGACGGGCTGGGAGCTTTCTGATCTTCTCTGAACCTTGTGATCTGAGGCACGCCTCCACTGGTGTGGTCTCTATGGTGTCGTACACAGATCATCAGCATAGGTGGGCTGGTTATGTGTTTCTTTGCCTTCCTCCAAAGGCTGACATGGAGTGGACGGAGGAGGCCAGTTGGCCTGTCTCAAGTCCCCAGACCCACCTGGGTCCTTCAGATCCTAAGCTGCAATTCATGGTGAGCCATTTCTAACCAATCTGGCAAAAGAGGGGCTTCACTGACTTACGGGATCGACCTTGGGAAAGCATAGGGCATTGGCCCCCCAGGCATCTGACCACCGTCACCAACAGAACCCTCGCCTTCTGTCATCTCACCTCAGCATTAACCTCCCAGGTTGGTTTTCTTGACAGGATTGAGCACCCTGACCACCGTAACTCCCATCCAGACTTTCCGTCCTTGTCTCAAATCCAGTGGTGCCTGGGAAGGCCTCTGTCAGCTCAGGATGAGTCACGCGCCCACCCCGGCACTGTGGCCAGGTCTGGGTACGCTGGTTGGCTGTGTCCTCCACAACCTCACCAGTTAGATGAGCTGGAGGGACTCTCCCCAGAGCAGTGAGGATGCTGTTGCCAAAAAGACGGGAATCAGGGCAGACAGCACCGTCATTCTGCTATGGGGGCCAACAGAGTCATAATGTGCTTTCTTGAGTTATTTCTACAATTCCTCACCATGAGCCGTGTATTCACCCCAGGGCAGGTATTCCACGCCGGCGGAAATGTAGCCAGACACTCTGAAGCACAGTCATATTGAGGTGGCTGTTCTGAGGTCCATCATGGTTCTTCTAGGTCTTTGATGATTAAACGGGGAGGAAAAGATGAGTCTTTCCATAATGAATGCAGTCGTTGCTTTATTGTAGGCTTGTTAAAGACAAATGTGCTGGTTTTGAGGGCGCAGCTTGGGGTAGGGTGTTTTCCTCTAGGGCTCCCTTGCGCAGAGAACACACAGATACAAGCTTTAAAAGAACACAGAACAAGCTTTCTTGTTGTATCATTTACAGTCTGGCTCAGCTGCACAGAACAGCTGAATGATGGCGGCTTCAACACAGGAGTTGTCGCTCTCCCGAGAGACCTCTGCAGGTACAGGGGGAGACTGTGCTCCGTGGGCCTCCTACGGTTTGTCACACCTTACAAGCAGAGCCCCGGGCAGCTTCTGTTCCAGACCATGTTTTCAAGCATGTTTTATAGCGAAGAGACTTGGAAGATAGATAGATCACCGTTCTGAGAGTCAAAGGGTAGATTTCTTGGCTCTCCAGGAAGGATAATGTGTCAAAGGGGCAAAGGTTGGGCAGGTTTGCTAGTAGCCCCATTATAAAGCTCGAGGTTCTGCAGCTGGGACACAAATCCACTGCATCTGCAGCATCTGCATGGACGGCTCCACATGGCCCCAAGCGGATCAGGGACAAGCGGACCTAATGGGAACAGACATGAACATGCAATTCATGCTGCCTGCTGTGTCATGGATGATAAAGTCCCTTTTTTTCTGACCTGGGAGGCTAGTGTCTTCTGCTAGCATCCACAAAACTGGGACAGGCTAACCTGTTAGCTTGCAAGTAGAGTAAAATTTCACAGGCCCCAGTGGTATAGGAGAAAGGGCTGGAATGCTGACTCCATAAAGTAATCCAGGCCCGGCTCCTTTTATCTTTCTGTTTCACAATCCTCAAGTTCACCTCATAGTCCAAGATGGTTGTTGGAGTTCCAGCCAGCACATCTGCATTCCAAGCAACAGGAAATATGGAAGGGGAAGGACAAAGTCACCACCTCTCAGCCCTCCTGGAATTCCTACACAACACTCATTGACTGTCACTTAATTACATGGCCTTGCCTAGTTGCAAGGGAGGCTGGGAAATGTCTTTAAGCTGGGTGCCATGCTGTCCCAGACAGAGCTTTGTGACTAAGGAAGAAGGAGAATGGACATGTTGGTTGGCAAACTAATCTCCGCCCTGGCCCCATCTCCTGGTTGCCATCCCTGGACGGGTGGTGGGGACAGAAAGGAGCTCCCTGTCCACATACAGAGCACACTGAATATGGGAAACAGAGGCGAACAGGTTTGGAGAAGGGTGTACTAGATGAATTCCTTCCGTACCACCCCAAGGGGCTCAAAAGATAGCGGGAGGGATGGACATGTGAATTACTGATTACAAAGCATTGTGAACAGTGGTGATCAGAGCTGGGTAGGGGTCATCCAGCTCAGGGAACCGTGAGAGCACGAACAAGAGGAACCTGCATCAACAGGCCATCAGGGAAGTCTTCCTGGAGGAGGTGTTGCTTGATTTGAGTGTGGAAGGATGAGTGGAAGTTCACCAGACATGGGTTGGGCGTAGGGCTGCCAGATAAAATACAGATGCCCCACTACATTTTAATTCTAGATAAGTACATAATTTCAGGATAAGTATAACCCATCTTGTATTTGGAGCATACTTATATAAAAAAATTTTCCATTGTTTATCTGAAATTCAAATTTAACTCGCATCTTATCTTCGTATTTGCTAAATCTAGTAACTCCATGTGGGGGTGAGGGTGGTTCAGGTCCAATGAGCTGACACAGAACAGCCCAGGGGATGGGAGCTGGCTACAGCTTGGCAGGTTGGAGTGAGGGAGGAGTGAAGGAGTGTGTGTGTGTTGGGGGTGGCGGTGCGTGTAAGGCTGAAAAAGGAAGCGAGGCAGGTCATTGTCTGGTTACTAAGAATTAGGAGTATCTATTAGCTAACATTTATTAGAGCAATTACTGCATGCCAGGAATTCTGCCAAGCACTTGGGTACGGACTAATTTAATCCTCATCCCATCACGAGGAGGGAGGTACTTCTCTTATCCCCACTTTACAGATGAGGAAACCTGGAGGTTAAGTAACAGCTAGGAAGTGGTGGTGTGGGGAACTCAAGCTCTGGGTGCCCATCCAGCTGTACCTCGCTGGAATTTTCCGTGGTGCTGGCCGTGCCTTATCTCGTTCACTCCCACGTCCCATGACCCTGCCTTCCTCTCAGCAGGGCAGGGTTGGCAACCACTTCGCTGCCTTAACATAGGGGAAACTGAGTGGGGGTCCAGGCCCTTGAAGCTCCTTGAGAACCCGGCCCTGGGACCCCCAGAGAATGGCTAGCTAGTCCAGAGGCTTCCACGCTAGGAGCCCTGCAGCGTACTCAGGAGAATCCCCGAACGCCCCTCTATGGAGGGGAGGGGATGGGGAAGAGGGGGAGCGCCTTGCAAAGGGGAGACCAAAAGAGGGGGACTCCAACTAGAGCAGCTCAGCTTTTAGCTACTGTATACATGGGGCATCTGTGTGAGCCTGCAATCGATTAAAAAATGGCTCAGCGGTTTGGAAAGAAACATTCTGCTGGTAGTTCAACGCCCTCTGCTCCGAGGAGGAAACTGAGCCCCAGAGGGGGTGGGGGTGATCTCGCTCAGCCCACGCAGGGACTCCGGCGGATGGCTTGATGCAACCTCAGGACCACCCACCCTCCCACCCCACCTGCTTCTGTGCCCCAGACTCCAGGGCATAAGTCTGGCATCTCCAGCAGACAAAAGCTGCAGGCTCAGCGCCGCGGAGGGCTGTCACTGCAGCCGGGGGAGGGGGGCGCACACACCTGCCCA
This sequence comes from Callorhinus ursinus, assembly GCF_003265705.2. Lineage (NCBI taxonomy): Eukaryota > Metazoa > Chordata > Mammalia > Carnivora > Otariidae > Callorhinus > Callorhinus ursinus. The sequence goes on along the minus strand of NW_027397087.1, from coordinate 34,406,755 downwards.
TCGCCTGCTCCAGGGGCTCCCAGGGAGCCAGGGGATGTTCCCTGCTGGGTACCTCACCCTTGTCCTTTGCCTGCTTTGCCCCGACCCTCCCAGGCCACGGTCCAGAGCCTGGATTTGGGGCCTGGCCGTGGCTGGCAGGCCCCGAGTGTTTACAAAGCTCGGCCGGGGTGGCTGGCTGTGCCGGGGACGGGGACCAGAAGAGCCCCCCATCCGTACCTGCTCCGCGCCACCCTCGCGGTGGCGGCTCTGCTCGGGAGGCCCATTGTTGTCCGAGAAATGTTTAGGAATCAGCCATTTAATGAGAACAAAAGGAATTAATTGGTGGTTTAGGCCTAATGAGACCGCTGTGCAAATTAACAGTCCTCATCAGCAGAAACAAACAGAGCCCTTAAATGAATTGCCGAAGAGCATTAAACTGAATAAGCTTTTGCCGGGATGATAAATAGCAGGTCAGAGGAGACCATCTGGCCCCTTCCCTGCAGCTTCCTTCCAGAGAGGAGGGAGAGGGCGGGAGGGGCCCAGCTGTGTGCACTCACACTCAGCCGGCACAGGCACACACACATCCGCACGCAGTCACACTCAGACACACCCAGCCACGGTTATTCACACACACACACACACACACACACACACACACACACACTCCTAGTCACACTCGCACATGTATATCTGCACACGCATTCACACTCACACACAAGCCTGCAGCCCATCTGGGCAGGAGGTGCAGGTGGCTAAGGCAGCATTTGTCTCTGAAGGGCCCAGACGAGGCCCTCACGCACCTTTCCCAGCTCTCTGCCTGATCGTCTCGGGGCCCAAGGGCAGGGGCGCGGGGGAGGGTGTACCCCCACAATACTTGGCTAGCTGGGAGGACAGAGATAAGCCTTGACTCCCGAGGTAGTAACCCTTACTCAAAGAGTGCTCTTCCCTCAGTGGCGCATGTGGGCTCCTCCCACCTGCCCCTCATCCCTGCATGGGCACCTCCCCTCTCCACACCTGCCCTCCAGTCAGGTGGTCGGGTCTGGTGGAAAGGCCCAGGCCAGGAACTCCGAGGAGGGTCACGGGCACTCCAGGCCATTCTGACACATACTAGTCAGTCGTAAGTCTAAGAATCCTTCTAGATCTTATATTCTGGTTGTGTCTTGCCCCACTTACTTTTTTTCCGATTGATCTGCCGTCTATATTCTTTATTAACCACAAACAGAAAGTAGCTGCTTTTGTTCAACACTGAACAGTCCCCCTAAGCACAGTGTCTGGCACATTGGAGGAGCTTAATAGATACTTGTTGGTTGAATGGGTGAAATCAAATTCTTTCAGACAAGGACATGATAATCAGCCAGGCTAAGGGTCTAGTGAAGTTTGGTAAGAATCCCAGCATTGCATTCCGTGCATGGAGGGCCCATATTGGACCCTCAAAATGTCTTGTTTCCCCTAGTGGGGGATCAGCCCCTTAAGCGAGGGGTCAGGGTCTGGGAGTCCCCCTACCCCTGACAGGGTCCCGGCCCTCCCCCACATACCTGGCCACCCAAGCCCAGTGCTCAGGCTGCAGGGGTCACCTTGCTAAGGCACAGGGGGGCCTGGGCCCAGGAACCTCTCATGGTGCCTCAGCACCTGCTCAGAATAGAGTAAAAGATATTCTTCTTTTCTCTCCCTCTCTTTTTTTTTGAGTAATAAGATATTCCTAATAAGAGAAAGGATTTATTTATCCATTTATTCATTTGACAAATATTTTTCAGAGTTTGTCCCTGTGTTAGGTTATGTAAAATAGTAGTGATTTAAATTGGCCAAGTTTCTGCTCTCAAGGAACTTTCATGTGTTGAGAGAGAGAGACAGTAAACTTGTGTTGAGTACCATGAAGACATGGTCAGGTTCAGAGCTAAAAGAAATAATGGAAGGATCCATTTTGGGGAGGCCCCTCTGTGGAGGTGATGTCTAGATGACACCTGAGGAATGAGGTGCCATGCAGACTGTGGGCAGAAGGGCATTCCTGGAGGCGCAGAGAGCATGTGCAAAGGTCCTGAGGCTTGCATGTGGCCAGAGCCTGGAGGAGGGAGATTGGTTGTAAGGCAGGCTCAGGAAGTTGGGCAAGCCCAAGTGTGCAGCCATGAGGAGTTTTAAGCATGACAGAAAACCACAAGGACCCTCAACACTAAATTTTAGAGATTCCCTGACCAACTAATGGTCACAGAACCCCTCCTGCGTACAGCTCTGTGCCTGATGCTGCAGAAACAGAATGTGTAAGATGTGGTTCCTGCTCTCAGGGGGGTGACAGCTGCTGTGACCCGGACAGCCTCCCCAGACCCAGCACCTGCTACCTGTGGCCTGGATCCAGCCCAGCTGAGAACCACGGAGATAGGCTGAGGCTCCTGGAGGCTCTTTGCCACCAACAGCCCCAGACATTCAGGAGCAGACAACATGGAGGCTTAGCGCGGCCAGGACAACTTCCCAGAGAAGATGGAACTTGAGCAAGTGGGCACGAATTGGAGGTACGGGTGCCTTTCTGTTGGACACTGTGCACAGCTCCAGCTTCCTCAGGCCACCTGTGAGGTGCAGCTCATTAGCCCATTTCAGGGAGGAGGAGAGCGAGGTGCAGAGAGGGAATTAGAGCCACCAAGGGATGTACGTGGGATCTGAGTCCAGCTCTGCTTGGCTCTTTCCATTTCCACTGAAAGAAGATTGAAACTTGGGTGCCTTGGTCTGGGCAGCAGGGTCATTTTCTGATTTTCATGGGCTCTGGGCCTTTGGCCTTCACGGGCCCCATTTCTTCATTAAAAACTATTAAAAATTATATTTTTATGACTTTGTTGGTCTCAAGATGAATGTGTTTGTCTTCTTCAGATTTTAAAAGGTTTTTCAACATGCTCATGGGTCTCCCCATGCATCGCGGGCCTGGTGTACTGTGCTCAGTGCGCCCAATGGAGAAGCAGCTCTTGCGGCACCTCCAGATCGCACAGCCTCCCCCCCAAACTCCAAAAGCTCAGCCGCCACCCCCTGAGATGCCCAGACTGTGCGCTGCGCCGGGAGGGATCCCACAAGGGAAGTTGCAGCTTGAGGGTCTCTGCAGCTGAGCCGGTAAGGGCAGCTGGACAAATAAATGGTCGCCTGGGAACGTATATGTCTGTGCTGATGCAGGGACAAGAGATTGCTTGTCTTTTTTCCTGGAACCAGAGCTTAAATTCACCAGGGTGATAAATGGTCTGGCCTCACGATGAAGGCCAGCTCCATAACTCAGCTCCAAAAGGCCCCAGAAGCATCCATCTCATGTTTGCTCTTTTTCTCAAGGCGGGTGAGGGCCATGCTGACAAGGTGGAGAAACACAGGGCCCAGCCATCCTGTGGTACCCTGGGGAGCGAGGCTTAGGGATGGGGGGAGTTCTACCACGGAGCGCCCCAGGGGCCCGGCCCTCCCACTCACCCCCGGGAGGCCCCACTTCCCACTGATTGCCATGCTTCCCACGGCTTCCAGAGAACTCAAAGCACAGCTCCTTCGGGGTGCTTCCCTATCTCAAAGACCTCCCATGGCTCTTGCCCACAGGAGGCAAGCCATGAGCCTCAGTTTGGTGTCCCGAGTTCGCTACGTTCAGGCCTCAGTTTACCTTTCTATGACACTTTACCCACAAAGCTCTTCCAGCCCTGAAACCTGTTCTGTAACTCTGGGTCTTATTGACCCTGGCTGTTTTCCTCTCCTGGAATGTCCTTCCTCCTCCAGGGAGCCCTCCAGGAACCTCCACTTTTCCTTTGTCTGTCTCCCCGCGTACTGGGTTTGGACCTCTGTTGCAACCTTTGGTATAATCTGCTTGTAGTCACCTATGTGTACCTCTGTCTCCTCCCAGTGTAGAAACCTCTAAAGGGTAGACCTGATTTTATTATCCTTGTCTCTCCTATAGGCTTAACGTGGTGCTTTGCACACAGGAAATGCCCACTGTTTGTGAAGTGAACTGCGTTTCCCATGGCAAGCTGCCTTGCTCTAGTTAGATGGTCTAGGAGCACCCAGCTGTACTCTGATTCAAGACCTTTGCTTAGAGGCAGACCCAGGTCCCCCATTTCTAATTAGATAAAGCCTTGACCTTGACTCATGTCCCCCTTTGGCCTGGGAGAAACTTAGGACACCAGGTTTGGCAAATGCACCGGTCCAAGAATCCATAAATATTGATTCGTTGTTTGCAGAGTAATTTAAATGTCAGTTATAAGCCCAAGGCAGATAAAGATCTGTATCAACAATAAAACTGTATGCAAGCCACCAAGCCCTGGGGAAGCAGCTTTGGGTTAAGACGGAAATGGAATGCACAGGCCTTGGGGAGGGAGGGCATTAGAGGGTGAGACAGATCAATGGCTCAGTGAGACTTGGCTGCCAGCGATCCTTGGGCTGGGATGTGCTTGCTCATTCCCATGTCTGCTGTTTGTGGATGGAGGTAGCCCGCCCTCCCTCCATCCATCCATCCATCCATCCATCCATCCATCCATCCACCACAGAATGCTGTTTCTCAGGTATTCAGGGGGAGATAGAGACAGACAGATACACATAAACACCAGAGACACGCACACACAGAACAAAGCTAAACACTGACATAGAGACAGAGAAACAGTGATAAAGAGACACAGGGAGAGGCAGTGATGGAAACGGACACTCATGGAGAAGGAAATATAGAAAGGGACTGACAAAGATGAAGGGAGAAACAGATATGCCCCACAGAGGGAGGGCAGGGGCATAACCCCGCAGGGTTTGGGCACAACTGTGCATTGGGGGGCAGCAGGCTGGGCCCTGGCTTATAGCAAGGGATACCTGATTCTAACTCCAAGAGGCAGCGTAGTCCTGTGCTAAGATCCATGGCTTAGGAATTTGACTGCCGTGATCAGATGGTGTTCCAGTTCCAGTTTTCCCACATACTAGATGTTTGTGATATTGAAGGACTTAATTAAACCTCTGAGCCTCAGTTTCTTCATCTGTAAAATGGAGATCCTCATATAATATACAGGGATCCTTGGATCACAGTTTTGGGGGAGTACATATATATTAAGGGCTTTGTATACTGTAAGCACTTTATAAGTGCTGGGTTTTATCATTATAATTCAGAGTCTTCCCTTAAAGGACTAAGTGACCTTGAGCAAATTGTTTCCTCTCTCTGTGCCTTGGTTTCCCCCATCTGTGAGGTGAGGAGGGATAGCTTTGAGGGTTTCCTAGTCTCTGCCTTCCTTCACGTTTCCTCCTGTCTGTCCTTTGTGGCTGTCCCCGGTGAACGGTTTCTCTCCTTTGCAGAAGGTGCCCCCTCTGTCTTTGATTTCATTTAGCCACAACCAGACCCAGCAAATGAATTTCTTCCCTCCTCTTGGCTGACACCAGGAAGTGGCCGGCCTGATAGCTCCCCGGGAGGGATCAATTGGAGGAAGCCTGATTTTGAAATGACCTGGAGGACTGCTTTGGGATGTTGAACCTGACCTGCCATCCTTCCGGGTCGGGGCGGGTGGTCAGAAGCTGCTGCCTCATGCCGTGGTCTTGCTGGGGCTGTCAGGGACAGCGGAGGGCAGGCTGCTCTGTGTGCAGTCACGTCTTTTCTCTGCATTTTTCATCTCCATATTTTTTGAATACTGTGATTATACATCTATTTTCTGAGTTTTTTCCATTGTAAATATTATCTGTTGGCTTTGCATGATAGCATTTAGCTTTCTTATACATGCGCACATGCATTTTCTGCCCCCCCCCCCCCCCAGTATAGTTCTACCACAAATGCTGGTAGTATATCAATATTCAGTGTTTACACTACTATGACGATTTAAATATTGTTCACAGCTGAGCCATGTACGTAGTGTACTATGAACACATTTCCTTTTTTCTATAACTTCAAGTTTTTCTGCAGATAATAATTTCCTCTTTTTTTGTTGTTCGTTTAGTTTTCTCTATTCCTATTACTAATTGACCTCCAAATTCTCCAAAAGAATTGCAAAGCTCCTCTAAGTATGGTTAAAACATCAGATAGTAGTTCAGTTTTATTTTCTTCCCATGGACACATGCTTTCTGGAGCTCTTTACCTTCTGCTCTGATCAGAACGGGGGTAGGGAGGTCTTCTGGTCCATTGTGCAGCGACCCTCCCGGACCTCCCTCCAGCATCTTCCTGGTAGCTTTTATTTGTTTATTTTGGGGCATTTCTCCTCTGTTGGCTCCCCTATTTCGTGGACACCCTCCTCCCTCTTTCCCGGCTTACCCCTCCACTACGGTGGAGCGTGACTTCCAATCGGGTGTGTAATTTTCAGCCCCTCCCAGCACCCCAGCCTGATAGTTTGGATTCCTGAGACTGTCCTGAGTTTCAGTGCACAACCTGCTTCCCTCTTTTGGCTCAGTCCTTGGAGGCTCTTGTAGACAGAAAAGATTGAGACCTGAGTCATTCCATCAGTTTTGCCTCTTGTTTCTTACCTTCCAAACTTTTCTTAAGATCTTATTTCTGTCTTCTCTTTCATTCCCCCGCCCCTCCTTTTTTGGTATTTATCCTTTTACAACCTCTTTTCTGTGATTTTAGTAAAGGTTTTGAGAGGAAGCAGAGATGAGCTGGAAGTTCAACTGATTTAAGAATGTTTAACTAGTGCAATAATTGATTGTTTAGGTCGTATGTTGTCTCAGAATGCAGAAAATGGGTCTTAGCCTTAATTTAAAATTTAGGAGCCAACAAACAGCTTGTGTCTTCCAAGTATTTTCTGGCTAAGTTTTCTTAGAGAGCCATACTTGTGATGGGGAGCATTAGGGACTGTAGCTCTTCATGCCCAAGTATCAGATGAAAACTAATACATTGTATCAGTTGTCTATTGCTACAGTAATGTTGTATTAGAAACAACCCCCAAACCTCCTAGACACACAACACTGCTGATTGCTGTCAGGTATGGGTTCAGCCTCAGGGAGGCCAGGCTGTTCTTGGCTGGGGTTCTCTCAAGTCTGGGGTCGGCTGGCTACTGGCTGATCTAGGATGGCCTCGTCTTTGGTAACTGAAGCAACTGGATTCTGCACCTTGTGTTTCTCATTCCCCAGCAGGTAGTTGGGATCTGCTCACGCCAGTGAGGCTCCAACTTGAAAATGACAATGGATCACTTCGGCCGTATTCCACTGGCCAGGGGAAGTCATAAAACTAGCCCAGAGTTAAGGATGGGGAAATCATCTCCAGCTTTTCAGTGAAAGTCATATAGCAATGGCTGCGGATGTGGGGTGTGTGTGTGTGTGTGTGTGTGTGTGTGTGTGTGTAGTTGGGGCCATTAAAGCAGTGAATGCACTATACCAACTAACATCAGGAATTCTCCAGATGAAGTCTGCCATTACAGTGTATAGGTTCCTTGCCCTTTTAATCTTTATGAACTTTTGCCTGTATCAAGCCCCACAGAAAGAATATAATACATGTTAAAAGCCTGCTGCCTGGGTAAGCTACAGCTTTGACCTTCACCCTGTCTCCCTAACCCTGGTCTCATAAAATGGATTCCTTGGAGTTAAAAAAAAATCCAGACTGTTGACTGGGTTAAAAGAAAAACCACTCAGGTCCTCCCCAGCGGGGAGCCTCTCAGGTTTTTCTTGAGCAGCTGCCACATCTCTTAGCCAGATCCTGCCTTTTTCAGTTAGATCTAACCCAGTTCAGGGGGGGCCCAAAACTCTGCTAGGGAAGGGCAGGCAGTGTGTCTGATCACCGCCCATCCAGGTAGAGAACAGCTCATTCTCCCTCTTCCTCTTCCCTTCTTGCATGCTCACTCAATGCTTTACCCCAAAGGCACGAGCATCTCAGGCTGGGCTCATGCAGACCTCCCTGCACTCTAAGCCCCACTCCCTTGTCCCACCCTCAACTGAGCACTTGAACGTTTTTCTTTCTTTTAGATCAAGGGGGGCTGTGTGATGTTTAAAACAGAACCTTGATCCCAGCAGTGAAGAGGGTATGAGAAGAGAGCCTCCCTCATAGGGGTGCTCTAAGGGTCACAGGAGCTGATGTTCATCATGAGTCCTTGAAGAGTCCTACCTGCTATTCTACTCCTACGGCTGCCCCTTGAGTTGTCCCCTCCCTAGCTCCTTCCCGGCTGGCTCAACTCCATCTCTCTCTCATTCTTGGTTCCTTGGTGTCTGGCTCAGGTGTCCTACCCTGCTTCTGCTCCTCAGGGCTGAACTCCAGCCCGATACACCTGTCTGATGTCTTAGCTGCCCCCAGCCCCCTCTCACCTGCAGGGCCGGCCGGACAGCTGGGAGGGGCAGCGCCTGGCTTGTTCCCACAGAGCTCACCTGTGCACTGTCCTGGGCAGGCTTGGACAGCCTGCTCCACGTTCTGTTCCAAGCCCCAGCCCACGGTGGAAAATTTCCTTGCCCCAAGGTCTCCTTCCAGCTCAGAGAAGAGAGACCTGAAAGTTATGCTTCTCTTTTATGAGTGTGTTGAAAATGATGTTGACTCAGAAAGGTCATTGTTTTTTTGAAAACAGAGAAGAAGTTCAGCAGCATTTTAGCAGCCAACTCTGTGCCAGACTGGGGGGGGGGAGGAAATGGCACTCTGGAAACCACAGAACACTGCCCCCACTCCACACGCCCCTCAGGGTCTGAGAGCTGCAGTTACTGAGCCCTCCGGCAAGTACCTCCTTCCCTTGGCGCCTGGGTTCCTTCCCCCAGGGAGATGAGAGCTGGGACCGGATCACTGTTTCTTAGCCCAGCTAAGACTGCAGACCCCTTAAATGCCTGTGGTGTTTACTGAAGACGCAGCAAAGGGGGAGGGTTTGGGGCAGGCCTGGGGGCTGGAATGTGAAGGAGGCACAGCCAGGCAGAGGGGCCCCTGGAGGTGGACGGGATGTCCCAGGGACCCAGAATCTGCCTTTCACTCCAAATAGCATTAACTTTGGTTATTACCCACGGCAGTAATGAGAGCTCTGACATACTAGCCGGTGCTGGGCAGTAAGTGACAGCACGCTGTACATGCCACCTCATTTCATTTTCATGACTTCCCTACAAACAAGTGATTCATGTTCCATTTTACAGATGAGTACACTGGCCCAGTGTCATACCCTAACTAGTATTGCCAGCGAGCTAGGAATCAAACCCAGGACTTGTCTGGGTCCTTTAATTCTGGTAGGATTCCTGGGAGTCCGGCAAGGAAGCCAGGAACACAGAGATAAGGGAAAACCCAGCCACAACCCTGGAGATTGTCATTCAAGTCCTCTTCTAAATGCTGTAACAAGGTAGCAGTAGAGGGCTATGGGAGTTCCCAAAAGGGCTTGGGGATAATCCAAAGAGGCTTCCTGGAAGAAAGGGCATTTAAATTGCAACTTGAAGGAGAAGGATTTTAACGGTGGAGGGGGAATTCTAGGCAGATGACACAGCTTTTGTGGAATGTGAGGTGGGGAGGTTGCAGAAGGTGGGTGTGGTTTGGCCACATGTTGTTCATGGTATATTTGGGCTAGAAAGTGGTGTGGATGGAAAGCTAGATTGAGGCCATATTGATGACGGCATTGAATGCCAAGATAAGGAGCTAGGAACTAGTCAATGGAGATTTGACAGCAAATTTTGCAACTTTAAAAAGGAAAAAGTAGAAAAATGGACAGGTACTGACGGTACTGAACCACAGGTAATCCGAATAGGGCTGAGAAAACTTTAAAATACTATGAAGGTTTTTGTTTCAATTTTGGGATGCAGCTGAATGTCCTTATCCCAGAAATCTGAGCAAACCTCCACACACCAGGTTGAAGGTCAACGAGCCACTCCTTTCTAACTTGCTCAGATTTCCTACTCGCGAAACTTCACCAGGTGACACTGAGAACACATTCGGCTTCTCAGCCTATGCAGAGCAGTTTAAAGTGTTTATTCATGAGTGAAGAATTGGGTGCCCCGTGGTCCCTGGGTGGAGGGAGCCAGCTCATCTTGAAATGACTCATCCTTGGCCACCCCAGGCCATGTGATACCTTCGTTTTTAGTAATAGCCATTTGCACTGCTCATTTGCCTCGTGTCACCTGCAAATGTCCCAGTTCCTGATGCTGCTGTGGCTCAGATCTGCAGCTGGGCGATTGGCTTTAAGGCGGGGGGGGGGGGTGCCCTGCTGACCTGGATGCAGCCTTGGGCTGCCTCCGCCACACTCTGTTGAGCGACTTTGGCAAGTCCCCGTCTCTCTATGCACAGCTGTGTCCTCACCACAGCTGGCTTGAGGGCCGTGCTAGATCAGCACTTCTAGGAAGAGTCATCCCATGCCCCCTTGGAGGGGATCATCATATGTGAACCCTCCCTACTATTCATCAGTGGATATTCCTTTAAGTTGACTCATTTTTAAAACACACCAATTGATGTCAATTTACCACTTCTGTAAGCGATGCATCATTTGCTATAAAAGGACATTAAAGTTAGCTATGAACATCGTAAATGTTCACCCTCGTATTACCTCTGATCGTTATGCCTGCTGCGGGCCCGAGTGTACCCTACTTGGGGAGCCCTCGCCCCGCCACACCGGAAACACCTGGGGAACTTACTAAAATGTGGACTCTGATTCAGTAGGTCTGGGGTGGGGCCTGAGACTCTGCATTTCTAACAAGCTCCCAGGACGTGCCAATACTACTGGTCCAGACACCCCACTCTGACTAAGAAGGCTCCATGGAGTTTCCCCACCCTCCTCTTCTGGGGTAGGTCAAGAACTTCAACAGAAACAAAACAGCAAATCCTCTTGCAAACATTTTTTGAAAAAGATTTATTTATTTATTTATGTATTTATGTATTTATTTATTTATTTATAGAGCACAGGAATGGGGGGAGGGGAAAAGGGAGAAAGAGAATCTCAAGCAGACCCTGAGCTGAGCCCCACGCGGGGCTTGATCTCATGACCCTGAATCATGCCTGGAGCCAAAATCAAGCGACACTCAACCTACTGAGCCACCCAGGTGCCCACCCCCCACCCTGCCCTTGCAAACATTTGAAGTGAACAGCAGAGACCCCTATCCAAACTTAGAAACAAAGGCTTAATAGAAGAAGAAAACTCAAGAGAGCTGTTATCTCTCTCTTTTTTTCCTGAATATACATTTACTTTACCTTTACTTTATGCACTGAGAGCTATCGTTGTCTCTGCTTAGAGCCTCGGTGATTAAACAACTGTGGGTCTTTTCAGAGCCACCCCCTTCATGCCTTAATTTAAAGACCCGAACAGGGAAAGCCATTCCAGTTGGGACCTTGGTCATAAATCCTGCCGGCTGGCCTGTAGCCCGGGCCAGGCTCTTGCTGAGAGACAGAACCCCGCGGCTCTGGTGAGCCCGACTGGTCAGGGCTTTCCCTGCTCTGAGTCCTGCCATCCTCGCAGTCGGAGTCACACATCTACTGACTCACCGTGGCTTTGTGTGGTCATGCCATGCGTTTTCGGTGGGGGGGTCATAAGCTCTAGTAGTAGACGGTGGCTGGGGGTGGTGGTGGTGGTGACTGGAGCTGGGAGGGGGGTGAGGCTGCTCCTCGGGGACGCACACAGGACTGAGGCCATGGCTGGCCCTTGAGTCCAGGACACAGAGAGAAATTGTCTTTATGAGAGGTGTGAAGGGGGCAGCTCATGGTGGCTCTGATGGACCACTCTTGTGCTCAGGGTGAAAAACGGGCTCCAGCTGAATGCAAAGTTGTGCCTCTCCCACCCCCAGAGTCAGTCCCAGAGCTCAGATGTCTTTCTCTACCTTGCTGCCGGCAGGTCAGCGAGGGCCCGCCATGCAGCAATTCCTGATTTCCCCGATACAGTTCAGTGCAATCCGTGTTGTGCATCTAGTGTGTCTGAGGTGCCCTGAGGGAGGAGAGCCAAACCAGGGACTAAGGGGGATCAGGGAGAATTGCTAGAGGTGCACGAAGGTTATGTGCTGAGCAGAGGCCTGACCCAGGACGCCAGGGTGTTTTTCCCTGAGCACAGCAAGGGGATTGGGAAGACCTCTCCCTTGCTCCAAGCCCCTGGCCAATCCCCAAACTCAAGCCTCCCTCTGATATTGTAATATCTTGCTGCTAGGTAGGTGACCTGTCTCTCACTCTCGTTTAGCCAGTCCCGGACTGGCTAGAGAAGAGACAACAGCGCAGATTCTATCCATCCTAAAATACACAGGGAAGCATTGCCTTTTTTTCATTCCTGAGGCCGTGAACAAAGACAAGTATTCATATATAGAGAAAAGAACACAATTTTCTCCCAAATCAGGTCATTCTCTTAACAGCCTGCCATGGCTCCCTCTTGTTTGCAGAATCAAGTCAAAATGTTCTTAAACCTGTAAAGGGCTGATTCAAGATGTGAATCTGTCCCTGTCTGGTTCCAGATCCCAAGCATGTCCCTCTCCCCGTGGGGGAGGCTCTGCATCTGTGGGGATCATAAGTGTATAGCTGCCTTTTGTACTTGGCCAATGGAGAAGCTGTGTCAGAGAGTATTTCCCCCGTGAGTTGGAGTCATGGAGCATCAGGGAATTTGCATCCTGCCTCAAGGAGGAGGGAAGATGGGAAGGGGAGGCCAGGAGGGCTAGCAACCCAGAAATCACAAGACCTCGAGACTTGGTGTGAGCCTTGCAAACCTGTCAGTCCTCACTGAGCTTTTACATCATGATGATGGCTTCTGCATGGAGTCGCTAGACCGTGCCAAGTGTTTGACACTAATTTTGTTGCTTTAGTTCGCCAGCAACCCAGTAAAGTGGGTTTTGCTGGTTCCGGTGTTCAGAGAAGGGGACTGCATAATTGAACACAGACCTGTCTAGGGTTCAAGTTCATGTTTTCCTGCCAAGACCTGCTGCCTATCTTATTTGAAGCTTAGAATAACCCTGGAAGGTGGACATAATCAGTCTCATTTTACAGATGCTGAAAATAGGACTCAGGGAAGTTAAGTGACTTGGTCCAGTAGATAGGTGGCTGTGCCAAGGCCAAAGGCCATTTACTGCCCTCTGACCAGGATTTTCCCCTTGTACAACACTGGCTATTCTTCAGGTTTATATGGCTTATATGCTTTCTGAAGGCCTTGCCCTTATGAGGGAAACCAGGCTGGGCTTGTCATTGAGAGGCCAGCGTTTCAGCCTGACTCTACCAATGGTTGGCTATATGACTGTCACAAGCTTTCTCTCCATGGGCCAGAGTTATCTTTGAAGTTTCTTCCAGCATTAGAATTGCACTCTTTCTTTACATTAAAAAATATAATATTTGTGTGAACATGTTCAATAATATAGAAATATAGAAAGGAAAACCAAATCAACAGCAAAAAACTAACTCATAATCTCCTTACAATTGCTAGAGGCAGTAATTGTTAACCATTTCTTGCTGTGTTTCCTTCCAAATGGTTTTCCTTCTCTCTCTCTCAACCTAAATAAGCATATATAAATTTATATATCATGCTAAAATGTATTTTTTACTTAAAATATGTTTCGGTGGCTTTTCTGTGTCATTATTTATAGGTCTACTATATTCTTTTTTTAAAAAAAGAGTGAGCATGCGCGTGAGCGGTGGGAGGGGCAGAAGGAGAGGGAGAGAGAGAATCTCAAGCCAACTTCCCGCTGAGCTTGAAGCCTGACGTGGAGCTCGATCTCACAACCCATGAGATCATGACCTGAGCTGAAATCAAGAGTTGGATGCTTAACCAGCTGAACCACCCAGGCATCCCTACTATATTCTTTTTAAATAATACATCTTGGACACATGTCCTCATCAATAAGTCTTTCCTTACCTTGAAACATGATGAATAGGGAGCCTCTCTCTACTTGCTAGATGGGATGTTGCCCAATTCATGAATCACTTAAGAAAGTCAATTAGATCTTCAATATATAAGTAAATAAAAATGACAAATAGCTTTGCTGCAGCATGGATAGGTGTAATTCATTTTGGCATTTACATCATTTCTAGGCTTTTTTTCCCCCCCTGCTATTATAAACAATGCTGAAATAAACATCTCTGTGCACATACCCTAACTCACATGTACATATATTTCTTTAACATGGATTCTTAGAAGTAGAACTACCAGATCAAAGAAGACACACATTTAAAATTTTGAAAGGTGATGCCAAGGTCACTCCACAAAGAGGTCAACTGACCTTGCTCTTCACAGTATAGGGGAACAGCCCAACGATGTTTGCATTTGCCCCATCTGAGCCTGGAGTAGCAAGTATAGGTATTCTGATGGCCGTATTGCAAATGAGACAATAGAAGCTCAAAAGGGACTAGGAGTGTCTCAGTGTCACACAGGAACTGGAGGCAGACCTGGGATCAAAGACCCTGTGCCCACAGACCCTAAGACTAAACACTGCGGCCCTGAGGTGATGGCAGTGTTGGAAAGAACTTTGACTTTGAGGTCACACTTCCTAAGTCTGAATTCTTGCCATGCAACTTTGCCACCTCTGTGACTTTGGCCTAGATACTGAATCTCTCCCACCTCAGTTTTTCCTCCATGAACATTCTCAAGGAGTGACAGCTGTGAGGACTAAATGAGAATTTATGTAAGGGTCTGGCCCCTAGAAGGTGTTCTCTAGAACCTCCTTCCTTCTGGGGAGTTGGGGGCCAGGGAATTCTACTGCACTCTAGATCTCTTCTGCATTCATCCAAGAAGGTTGCTGAGACATTTACTGCCCAGACATGCACAACTCAAAAAAATTATTGCTGAATATTATTGAAAAGGCTTGCAATTCAGAAGATTTTTTGTCCATTTAGAAGTGAAAAAAAGATGTACTTCTCTGATACAGAAAGAACTGGAGGTGTGGCCTTGATTGTTAGAGGGAGAGCTCAAAGAGGGCTTTTAATTGTTCCTGATACAATTATGAAAGTGATTTCAACAGAGGCTAGGTGATTCTCAGCTTAAAACAGCTCTGGGACAAACTTGTCTCTCTGTGGGGTCACCAGAAGGTCAACCCATTGTTTGTAGCCTCATGGTGCTTTGAGGGTTCAGGGTAATGGAAGAAGAGGCAGATTGTTTTTTAAAAAACCAGCCACAGTCATTTGCCTTCATGTGTTCCCTCTGGGGACTCTTCTTCCACACTGACTCAGAACTTGTCCATGTGACTCGCCTTGGACAACAGAACATTAACAAGTGCAGCAGAGACTTGAAAACAACTTAAGCATTGGATCTTGCCTTCTCATGTAGCCTTGGAGCACTGAGTTCACCATACAAATAAGCCTGAGCTAACATGCTCAAGAGATTGCTCAGGAGGTAACTGATGTGCCCCATCCAACATCTTCTCAATCACATATGAGGGAGGCCATCGTAGTTCAACCAGCTTCAGTCAAACCACTGGCTGACCACAGACGGCCAAGATGGCCCCAACCAAAATGGTCTAGGTCACCCACAGATTGTGAGAAAAAAATTAATGTTTTTATTTTAAGCTGTTACATTTTGGATGGTTTATTGGACAGTCAAAGTTAACTAATGATGGTATTGAATAAATTCCTGGATGAACCAATAAGTATCCCAGGCTTAGGAGAAATAGCCTTGTCCCAGTGCACAAATATATTTCAGAACCATGGACAGAGGCACAGGGTGCGGTGTATTTGAGTCTAGCTGTGCACAGGCCAGCCCCTGGGCTGAGACTGAGAATAGTGGTTCAGGGTACAGGGGGAGACAGAAGTGTAAAAAAAAACAAACAAAACAACAACACAATGGCAATGTTGCAGGTGCTAGTGAGTCTTGTCAGACAGCTATTAATTCAGGAAACCCCCGTCTCAGACAAATCAGGACGGTTCAGCGGTCAACAAGTTCAGGCACTTGGAGGCCTGGGGGTAGAAGGCAGGGGAGGCAGGGGACTGAGTTAATGGCCACCTGGCTAAGACTTGCAGGGAGATGATTTGGGCTTAGTCTTCTAACTGCCTCCCCCACCATTCGTACACAGTCTGGCTTACCATTAATTCCCTGGGGAGAGTCAGACTGTGCCAAGGGAATCTTGAGTCTATAATTTCATAATAATAATCTCTTGTTTTGTTGGACAGTGCTTAGACTTTGATAAATCCTTTCCTAGCTACATATTATATAATCTGGCTCAGTCCTCATAACCATTTCGGAGAAAAGCAGAGAATCCAGGGGCCTTCCATATCCACTCTTTTCCCCTTTTAGTCTCTCAGTGTGTGAGCTAGGGGAGGGGACGGCACCCAGAAGAGCAGCAGGTTGGGAGTCCAGACTTCTGGATGCCGGGTGTCCTATGGCTTTCTAACTAGGTGGGGATTCAACATCCAAGCACATGCAGTGGATTTTCTCAACCTTATGTTAAAATGAGAGAGCAGGATTCCAGTCTTTCAAGCTCTGAATTCCTAGGAGTCTCAGAAAACTGAGGAGGCTCAGGTCCTTTGTTCATTATACGGGGTGCTGTTTGGGGAGTCTCCTAGATCACTGCCTGTTTTCCTTGTATTCGTGCTGGCAGAGCCCCTTAAAGTGAGAGCGTGGTGGTAATTTCCACTTTTTACCATTCAGGACAGTCTGGGTCCTAGGGGCTGGATGGAGGGCCTGCCAGCTGATTCATAGGGATGATGCGAACCACCCCTGAGAAGGGTAGGGGCATCCCAGGTCTCAGCTACTCCCAGGGCTCTCTCCCATCTCTGCTTTGCCTCCCTCTGCACACCAGCTTCAGTCCCACAGGCCAGCTTTCTCCACGAGACTGTGGTCATGGGAGTTCTGGGCTGGGGATCAGAAGACATGCACATGAGTCTTACCTCTCCCCCACCTTGCTGTGTGACCTTGAGAAAGTCACTTTCCTTCTCTGGGCTTCAGGCTCTTCTCTGCCAAATGGGAATGATCATCCCTGAGTCTCTCCCACAGGCATTGAAGGGAACTAATGAGATAATGTTGTGAACGAGCTTTCAAAAGCTGAAAAGCCCACACAGATGTGAGGATTATTCTTCTGATCCTGGGCCCCCTAGGATTAGCTTAAATTTATGGCAACAGGAGGGATAGGGGCTAACAGAAACGTCCAGATGTCTAGCAGCCTTGCTCAAATAACGCCATACAACCTGCTTTGCAGGGTGGCCCCCTGATTTATTTATTTATGGCGGGCAACTCATGCTGGGCTTCCTGGCTCTTCATGACCTCTGTCTCACCTCTCTCCCTGCTGCCCCAGGTCAGGGGTCCCTGGGCTCCCTTTATGACAGGGTGCAAGCCTGGCCACATGGTTCTGCTCTCCTCCTCCTGCTTTCTCCCCGAGGCCGAGAAATGAGGACACTGAGCTGTTGCTTCTCGGGATGGCTGTATCTTGCATGTTTATTGATTGTTTCCTGGGGGAGGAAACACAGTCTGCTGGAACCAGGAAGGACCAGAAGCTGCCACCTAATTCCGTAGGAGGCTAATCACATGACAAGAGGACTCTTGGCAGAAACTCTCGGAAATCCCTGCATAACGTGAGGCTAAGTGATTTTGTTTTTATGCTGTAGGACCATTCCGGGCCTTTAATACACTAGTGAGTTTTGCTTATCATCAAGAAGGGGACATAGCAGCCATGTTTCCCAATATATATATTTTTTGGCCAGACTTTTTTTTTTCTTCCCCCAACAAAGCATTTATGGGACTCGTGTCCTGCTGAACACACTTTGGGAGGAAGAGTAATCCAGTGTCACACCCTCAATTCACAGAGAGGAGCAGGAAGACCCAGACAGGGCAAGTCAGGGGGAGCAGATGCCCTCTGCCCCATCTGCTGTCCCAGGGCTCTTCCAACAGCACCAACCCGCTCCCACCCACACAGAAAACTCTCTCTGCCTCTAAGACGGTCCAGGTTGTTTTCCAATCCCTTGGGAAGCAGAAACATATTCTTTCTTGGTAAAATACCCAGGGTAAGAGAGAGTGTGAGTATGAGTGTGATCAGGAATGCTGGGGGTGTAGAGAACCTTTGGTTTTCAACTTCACTGAGGACCAGACAAGAGGAAGTGGAGTAAGAAGACCTCAGTGTGGAAACCAAGTGCTGCTCACGGGTCACAGGTTACAATGGCTGTTCATTAGCAGCTACTTGGTGAGAGCCTGGTGGGTCCTCTGGGAAACATGGCCCAGGCAGCACAGTCAAGCTCAAGAGCACCCTAGGAGCTGTCCAGCATGTGTGTTCTCAGGCTTAAGTGAGTGCGCCTGGTTGGGGGGGGGGTGCTGTGGTTTGCAGTCAGGAGGGTGATGACAATCACAAGGATCATCATCGAGGGCCTGCTGGGCCCCAGGTACTGTTCTGGCAGCTCTGTACACATTTGTTCATCTACTTCTCACTTCAGCTCCGTGATGAAGTCACGGTTGCTGCCTTCGCAAGATCACAAAGGAAGGAAACAAAGCCAGGAAAGGTGAAGGAGCTTGTTCAAGGTTGTAGGGATCGAAAGTGGTAGAGCCAGAGGGGATATCTCCCCAGCAGGCTGACTGCAGAATCCACACTTTTAAACCACAATGCTCGGGGCTATTAGAGAGTCTTAGGAATTGCTGCTCTGATTGGCTACGAGATCCATGGGGATGCTTATAAAATCAGGATTTGGGTTCCTCATCAGCCCTTTGGCTGACTCCATTGTAACTAATGAAGGGCAGGTCCAGCTGGGACAACAGACTGGCCAAAGTCAACAACTTCTGGCCACACTAGCCGAATGGAATTGAACTTCCTGGCAGCGGAAGGGGGAACAGTGGGAGGCTCCTTGCCCTGGAGTCCAACTGCAGCCATGTTGCCTCCCACCCCATGGCATCCCTGAGCCCAGCGGGACTCCCCTCCCCCACCCCAGCTGGCAGCCTAGACCCAGTGTCTAGTGAGTTCTACGTGAAATGCCCGAGTCACGCTGCCTCCCATATGCTAAAGAATGGAACTGACCCTCCCAGCCACATCGCCCCCCAGCCATGCCCATCTGTTGATCCAACTTGAAGAAAAAGAAAAAAAAAAAATGACAACCACAGCTGAAATACTTTAAAATGGATTTTGAGATCAAATAACTTTCTTGAATCATCACAAATTATTAAGATTCCCTACATCAATACCCTTTATCCATGAAGGGTCTTCCTGATTCAATACATAGGATTTGAGCCCTACCCCCTCCCACATCCCTCCCCCACTCCGGGGAGGACATGGGCTGCTATCAATACAGCTTGTATTAAGCGGTACAGGTTGATGGATCTTTAAGCTTGCTGAACACATGTTGAGAGAAATAAAACCAATTTTATTTAGGAAACCAAGGGCCCACTCAGCTTGAAATTAGCTCTTCGGGTAATCTCGCCCGTTGTTCTGACCAAGCCGGCATTGCAGGCTTTACGGAGTAGCCCTGGAAGGCCCCAGACTCACTGGGTCTAAGGTGGGAGAGGGGGAGAGAGCCCTCACTGGGGATCCTGGTCCCAAATCCTTTTGATTGTCCCCTTTTAGCACAGAAAGCAGCTCCCATCCAGGCTGCTTATGGATCAAAGCTAATCTGGATGTAATTCCCCGCCCAGTTCACTGCACCCTTAGCAACACATAAATACAGATTAAAGGGTTATATAAATGCAATTTTCTAATTAATCAGTGCAAATCCAGCTACTGCAAGGGACATAGATTTCAGGTTTTATGGGAGGGGGTTTCTTCTTGGAGTTCAGTTTACAAAATGCAAGTCCTGTTCTTGTGACTTCTAATGCTAGTGGTCATGGGGTGGTTGAGAGGTCTGACAATTCCCAGGAATGTTCCCATAGTGGGCCCCAAATCCTCAAAGGTCTCAACAGGGGACTTTGGACCCTGGACAATGCATAACTTTGTGTGGGATGGAAAGAGCCTGGGCTTGGGGCCAGTTGGTTTAGGTTCAGTGCTGGCTTGACAGGCTTTGTGGCCTAGAACTTGTTACCTAACCTCTCTGAGCCCCAGTGTCCCCTTTCTTAAAAAGATGATGAGATAGATCCATCTCACGGGGTTGCTATGGAGATTAACTGCCATGTTTGAAAGTGCCCGGTGAATCGCTACCTGCTGGTGTTTGCAGTTGAGGGCGAAGATTCTAGAGGGTGCAGTACAAAAGGAGACAGCCCTGAATCCCAGGCCTGAGCCTCTCTCTGGTTCTGGCAGGATTCTGTGGTTTAGGATTTGGCCTGTGTAGAGAACAGAGCTGATGAATCCAGGAGGGGCATGGTCTTCCTGGAGTTCCCACCCTCCTTTCCTTGTGCCCCGCCCCCAGCCCAAACTGCCCCAAAGGTCTGAATGAGACAGCTCAAGGGTTTGACCCATCACACACAGGGTCAGCAAGAGAGCATGTCTTACAAAGGCTTCCGTAATGGTGGTGATGATGGGCCAGGTCTACTCTGCCTCACTGTATCCTTCATGGCAAACCTACACACTGATTTTATTCTCTCTTTTTTTTTTTTTTTTTTTGGGGGGGGAAACCAAGGCTTTTTTTTTTTTTTTTTTTTTTTTTAAGATTTTATTTATTCATTTGAGAAAGAGAGAGAGAGAGAGAGCACAATCAGGGGAGGGGCAGAGGGCGAAGCCGAATCCCCGCTGAGCAGGGAGCCAGATTCGGGACTCGATCTCAGGACCCTGAGATCACGACCTGAGCTGAAGGCAGATGCTTAACCCACTGAGCCACCCAGGCGCCCCCAGAAACTAAGACTTTAAAGAGGCCCAATCATTCCCCCTATATTGCAGAGCCCTTCTTAGATTGACTGCCATTGTCTCCCTCTTTGCTGTTCTAATGCTCTCCCCAGGCTATGTGTGTGGGTGCACGTGTGTGCATGTGTGTGCATGTGTGTGTGTGTACTCAGTTCCCAGGCACGGCCCTCCAGCACTCAGCCAGCCACACTGCTGATGGCCACCAACGCCCAGCAAGCCCACGTGCCTGCCTGCTTGCAGAGGGAACTTGCCCGAGAAGGAGCCGTGGGAAGAAGCCCCACAGGGCCGAGGGAAAAGGATACTGTCTGAGAATATTTTCTAAGTTGAATGATATCAGTGATTTCACACCTGTGACGTGCTACCAGTGAGGTTTACCAGCGTCGCAGGCCGGAGGGTCCTGACGCCCATGCTTTCAACGGTGATGTGCAGCATTTGATGCAGACATGGGGACCCTGCAGGAATTAGCTGCTTTCCTCGGAATCATTCTCGAATTTGTCTTAGGCACAGGTTGTGACCTCCGACCTCACCTCTGACCTCCGACATCATCTATGACTTTGGGCAACCCCTGGGCATCTCTGGTCCTCAATATCCCCATTGGAAAATGGCAAAACAAAACACCTAAACCTAACCTCACCGAAGAGTTATCATGAAAGTCAAGAAAATACAGGAGAACTTGCTTTTAGACAAACCGTGGGATGAGTAGGGGTGGGGTTGAGAAGAAGGAGCTCAGAGACAATGAGCTCTTTGGAAAACCGAGGCTAGGCAAACTCAAGTTCTGTGTGTCCACCACCCTCTGTCCCATCAGAGATGCCAGGGCTGGGGTTGCCCAGGGTGCTGGGGGAACCACCGAGCACTGTCACTTTAAATGCAGAGTGAAGTGTTCATTAGCTGGGCTATTTTTTCAGGTGTGTTCTAATTGTACTAATTAACTCTAAGGTAGATTTTAGCACTCCAGCCTCCATCGCTGCCTTCAAATGCCAAAACAAATCTTGCCATAATTACCAGCAATCCTTTTCATTACCGGCTGCCTAATTATCCTATTAATAGCACATCCTAAGAGACAGTATTTGCTTGGCAGGCAAATATTTGTTTTTAAATGAGCAAACACAAAGACAAACTGCTCTGTTTGCAGAAGGGTTCCAACATGCAAAATGGTTTATAGTCATGGAAAAAATAATAATCCAAGTAAAACCAAATGCTTAATCCAGTTGAAGCATTTGAACATTAAAAATATTCTTTTTTTTTTTTTTTTTTTCTTCTCCTGGTTCTGGCTCCAGTCCTTTGCTGAGGGGTTAGGTGCTAGAAGGGTTCTTTAAGACACTGCTGTGGTAGGAAGTCGGAGGTCTTACTGGGTTGGGGCTGCACTCAGAGGGGATGACGGAAGCACCCACTAGGTAGAATAAGGCAATGTCAGAACCGGAATGAAAACTATGGAATCTTCGGGCTCGGGGCTCTCAGACCTGGATGATCATCTGAGGCATCTGGGAACGGACTGATCAAAATGCAGCCTCCCAGGCCTACTGCTTTCTTTTCTTTTCTGTTTCTGTTTGGTTTTGTTTTTACGAAGGTCCCTAGGAGATTTTCATGTGCGTCCAGGTTTGGGGCTGGACAATCTCCTCCAACCCCTCACTTAACAAGAGAGGAAGTGCATGACTGAGGATGTACCTTGGGTACAGAGCCTAGATAAGAACCAGGTCAGCCTGGAGGGTTAAAATACCCTTAACCTCTATACTTAATTGATTTTCCTTTATTAAGAAAAACAATCAGGGCCGCCTGGGTGCTCAGTCAGGTAAGTGTCTGCCTTCAGCTCGGGTCATGAGCTTGGGGTCCTGGGATGGAGCGCCACGGGCTCCCTGCTCAGCGGAGAGCCTGCTTCTCCCTCTCCCTCCCCTCCCCCTGCTTGTGCTCTCTCTGTCTCTGTCTCCAATAAATAAATAAGCTCTTAAAAGAAAAAAAAAAAAGAACAACAACCATCACCATACCAATTGTGATGAATTTGAGCCACGTAGAGGTATAGCATTAAAGCGAAAATAAAAGCACAGGTCCCTCCCGCCCAGCCGGAATCCTTCTGGACTCCAGCACTGTGCTAGGACAGGCATGCTTGTTTTTCCCTGCCTTTCGACGAGAAGGGAAGACCACATTCTGCATTAGCTTGAACCATCTGAACTTGCTGACATGTGACTGCTTTGTAACATACAGTGGTGATTTCCTCGGGTCCAACTTAAGCTACTGTTCTACATTTGTGGCTGTGTTCTCTTACACATCTGTGGAGTCTTGTCTGTGAAGGCAGGTCCCTAATGTAACCAGTCTCTGCAGAGGGACCATCCAGTGACTTCCACCTTTCCCGAGGCAGGGCTGCGTTGCTGCGGGCCCCTTCCTTGCCCCTCAGACTTGGCCCTCCAGGCTGACCCAGGTCTCAGCTGCTCTGGGAGTCCTCCTGACTGGACCGTACCGCCCTCACAGATGTCCTTGCTCCTACGAGGCCCTCATTCCCACCTTAACCCTACTTTCCATTTGACTGGAGATTCAAAATGTTGTCAGTGCTGTTCACTCCCTGCCCTCCCAGCCTCTAATATTCAAGAATACATCTTCTGACCACCACCCTCCCCATCAGAAGCCCTCGTGGGCTGCCCCACAACCTCCCGGGCATGGTCCTGGCATAGCTGTCCACCGATTGGCCCCCTCCAGCACTCCTGCTTTGCTTCTGACCTTCTGTGACATTGCTCTCTTGGCCAGGAATGCCTGTCCCGTGCAGCACAGACAGAGGGAGGGGCACATAATAGAAGCTCAATTAAATGCCCTGCTAGGAACCAAATATATCGTCCTCTTATGTTTGTCTTTTTATTTTTTTTAAGATTTTATTTATTTATTTGACAGAGAGAAAGAGAAAGAGAGAGAGAGAGTACAAGCAGGGGGAGTGGGAGAGAGAGAAGCAGGCTCCCCCCTGAGCCCAATGTGGGACTTAATCCCAGGACCCTGGGATCATGACCTGAGCTGAAGGCAGACGCTTAACCGACGGAGCCACCCAGGCGCCCTGTCTGTGTTTTTAAAAAGATTTGTGATTGTCTTCACATGGTCCCCACAAGACACAGTTCATCATGTGTCAAATGCACCAACTCTGCAGAGTAGCTGTAGGGTTAGACTACACCTCCGTGTAGACTACACCTCTTTGAGCCGTTGGCACATAGCAGGGGCTAATTCAGTCTCTGGATTAGTTGGTATTACTATTCTTAGAGCTGATTTTCTTTGGCTGGATTTTCCATTTATTTTTATTTTATTTTTTTAAAATTTTTATTTATTTATTAGGGAGAGAGAGAGAAAGCACAAGCAGGGGGAGTGGCAGGCAGAGGGAGAAGCAGGCTCCTCGCTGCGCAGGGACCCCGATGCGGGACTCGATCCCAGGACCCTGAGATCATGACCTCAGCCGAAGGCAGACGCTTAACCGACTGAGCCACTCAGGCGTCCCTCCATTTATTTTTAAATGATAGAAGACACGTATCGTTATGAACAGTTTGATAAAGGAAAATAATTACTCCTAATCCCTCGTTACACATTATTATCTTTGTTTATTCCCTTCTGGTCTTTTAATATTTTTATTGTGATAAAAGACATAAAACATAAAATCTACCATCTTAACCACTTTTAAGTGTGCGGTTCAGCAGTATTAAGTACGTTCATGATGTTCTACAAGCACCACCACCATCCATCTCCAGAACTCTTTTCATCTTATCAACCAGAGACTCTATACCCATGAAATAGTAACTCTCCATCACCTCCCCACCCCCCATCTCCAGCCCCTGGAAACCACCCTTCTGCTTTCTGTCTCTATAAGTGTGACTACTCGAAGGATCTCATATAAGTGGAGTCAGGCAGTATTTGTCTCTTGGGGACTGGCTTATTTCACTTAGCATCGTATCCTTAAACATCATCCACGTCGTATCGTAGAGCTGATTTGAATAGTTTTGCTGTTCATTTGAGACCGACCTTCTTTACCAGGTTAGAAAAATGTCTTTCTATTCTTAATCTTCTTGGAAATTTTAAATTAAGAGTATGTTTAAATTCATTGAGTAATTGTTAGCAAACCTGAAGTAGATTTTTTAAAAATGTGACACTGAAATGCTGGGTTACATCATTACACCTGCCTATGTGAGCTGACTCCCGTGTACCTGATGTCAACCCTAGTAGGTCACGGAGAACTGTTCTCCTGGTAGACTGTCAAATGCAGTGGCTTGTATTGTGCCTGGAAGTTTTACCTCAATATTCACCTTCTAGAAGTGTTAATGTAATCAGAGCTTAATGATCCAGTTTATTTTTGGGGGGTATTTAAATATACATATATATCTCCTCTGCAAAGAATTGCTTCTTCCTTTTGCATTAATTTGCACAATTATATTTTAATATTTTAATTGATTTTAACGTGTGCCCCTAATCCTTTTGTGCTATTACATTTCTTTTCTTGAGTTCTCCATTTTGATTCATCTCTAAGATGACTAAGCATGTCTTGAAATTTTTTTTTTCCAGGAGAGACACGTGGGTGATTTATTTCCTGAGGCTTACATGTCTGAAACTGTCTTTATGTTGACCTCTCAGATGAAAACAATCAGTTGGATAGGGAATTCTTGGGCTTCACTTTTCCCCATCAAGATTCTTTAAAAAAAAAAAAAGGTTCCATTTTCTTCGGGTGTACGGTACCATCAAGCAATTGGAGGTGAACCTGTTTTTTTCATCTTGAATGCTCCAAAGGCATATTTTAGTTTTTAAAATTTCAGAAAGTTTCCCTAAGATAAGTCTTTGTTCATTAGGTATGACTACCAACAGCCGAACTATTCATATCAGCTCTACGATACAACGTGGAGATGTTCAAGGTTATGATGGTAAGTGAAATAAGCTAGTCCCCAAGAAACAGTGAAAAGTCAAAGGTTTCTTCTGTCTTGAGTTTGATTGTTGACTTTATTCCGTTTACTGTTTTCTTCTTCAAAGGTGTGTTTTCCAAGGAATGGGTAAAATCTCGATCTGGGAGCACAGGTGTATACCCCTGGCCCCATAAAAAAATGATTTTTAATTGAAGTTTTAAAGTTTTACTTATTTGCTTTTTAACTTATGTACAGTAAAATGAAGTCTCTTGTGTGTATAGCTCTATGAATTTAGGCAAATGCTTCGCCACGTAACCACCACCACAGTCCAGAGACAAAATATTTCTGTTGCTCCCCCCGAATTCCCTCATCCTTGTAGTCAACCCCACCACCAGCTCCTGGCAACCACTGATCTGTTTCCTGTCATCCAGGCGATTTTTAAAAAGAATTACTCATTTCACTTCTAGAATTACCGTACATAAACATTGCCTTTTCTTTCTTTCGGTGTCCAGCATGGGTCTATGAATTTTCGCACACATGGGATTCCCGTGACCACCACAGTCCAGACCACGGTCCGATTCCATCCCCCCAAAAAGACTCCTCACATGGTCACCCCCACCCAATTTCTTCTCCCTCGCCATCACTCTGTTTCCTTGGGAATGTTCTATAAATGGAGTTATACAGTAGGTCACCTTTGGAGACAGGCTGCTTTCACTTCACATCATGTCTTCGAGGTTCCTCTGTGTTGTAGTTTATACCAGCAATTTGGTCCCTTAGACCAATGAGGAGCGTCCCTTTGTTTGGATGGGTCACACTTTCGTTGTCTGCTCACCCTTCAGTTTTTAGGGTCTCGTGGACATCTGCCAAGGGCTTCTGGTTACGGGGCGTCTTCTCTGACCCGCCGCTCCCCACTCAGTGCAGCCAGGGTGCCTACTCCATCTGCCTCCCCCAACCTCTCCACCCCCTTCCCACTACCTTCTCACCTCATTGTGCCAAGTGCACCATCCGTCCCCTGGGAGTTGTGAAATGGGGGTGGGGGATGGGGGGCTGCCTGCTACTCTGGTCAGTGCGGCCCAGTGCCCGGTGACAGACACAGTCGCTGGGGTGAGCCAAAGGTTCTTCTGACTTTCCTTCCAACTCTGAGCTGCTCTGATTTGGGGGTGGGGTGGAAACAGCCCCCGTCTTTTTGCCAGTCCTGCCCTGCAGACTCGGCAGCCAGGACTAACTCCCCAACCTGGGCGTGTGCCCCTCCTCCTCTCAGGGTCCAGGGTGACACTTCCTCATCAGTCGAGACATTTTAGCTGTGAGTTGAAAAGGGCCCACCAGCCCTCGCTTAGCCGGCTCTCAAGTTCCCCCACAGCGCCTGGGTCCCGAATCTTTGCTGCTTTATCTCCGCTGGACTTTTCCTCACCGCCCATGAGTCGGATCCAATCTCTCCCATCGCTTGAAACACAAACACAGGCAAAAACCAGCAACTAAAAAAATCATAATTTCGCCCTGAGAACCAGGCCCTCCTTACGCCATTCAATTACAAAAAGAAATTTCCTTGAGAGCCCTTTTTATTAAAAGAATATCCTACAATTATTATCCCCACTTTTCCACATGTGTTTATTCTGGCTTTTTCCCAGAAAGTAATTTTTAAAGTTTTAAAGTTTCATGATTTTTATAGCTATCAAAATAATATGTGCTCTTTGTATAAAATGTGTAAAGTTCAAGAAAGAGTAAAGAAGTTGGGAAAAAACCCCAATAACAGCAGCCGTATTCTTACCCGGAGGCAGTCATGAATAATATTTCAAGCACATTTATTTCACGCTTACTTAAGGATAGTTTTCTTTTCCTACATGATATTGTGCTGTATACAATTTGAGTATTGACTTTTTTTCATTAACATTATATCAAGAGCATTTTTCTATAATATTAAAAAAACTATTCGAAACATACTTTTAATGGCCTCATAGAATTTCATCTACAGATGTAGTGTATTTTACTTAACCATTAACTAAATGTTGGACGTTTAGACCATTTCTAGTTTTTCATTGCCATAAGTAATAATGTGGTTTGTTTTGCCAGTTTAAAAATTATCCTAGGATGGGGGCACCTGGCTGGCTTACTTGGTAGAGCATGCAACTCTTGATCTCAGTGTCATGAGTTTGAGCCCCACGTTGGACATAGAGATCACTTAAAATAATAATAGTAACTATTATTATTATTATCCTAGATGGGTTTCTAAAAGGAGGATTATTCCTTAAACAAATACAAACACGTCTAAGATTCTCAATGCCTATGTAGCTAACCCGCTTTCCTGCCATGTTGGACCAGGGCATGCCCTGCCCAGTGGCGATTCTGAGGACCCCTCTCCCAGGTGACTGGTTGGCCCTGATGTCATCCTCAAATCAGTCCTGCTAATGTGGGAAGTGGCATCTTGCGGTTTTATTTTGCATTCTCTAAGTGCTGCATGGTAACCCAGGATGTGGACATGCCCTATTTTATTTAACTATTCCCCTTTTGTTCATCATTTAGGTTGTTCCTAATTTCTCACTGTCGTAACTAATGTTGCATTGAATATCCTTGTGCATAAATTATTCACATCATTGCTTATATCTTTTTGCCCCTCAATTCCCTTAGGTCTCTGCTGCCTGCCACTTCCCCAAGCACCCTCTACTAAAAATCCCCTCTGTCTCGCACTCTCTGACCACCTACCTCTGCTTTATTTTTCTTCCAGACCATGATGATTCTTTTTTTTTTTTTAAGATTTTATTTATTTATTTTACAGAGAGAGACACAGCGAAAGAGGGAACACAAGCAGGGGGAGTGGGAGAGGGAGAAGCGCGCTTCCTGCGGAGCAGGGAGCCCGATGTGGGGCTCGATCCCAGGACCCTGAGATCACGACCTGAGCCGAAGGCAGTCGCTTAATGACTGAGCCACCCAGGCGCCCCCAGACCGTGATGATTCTAATGCACTTCCACAGAGGCATAGATTTTTATCTGTTATTCTAAAAGTAACACATGTGCATGAAATCAAATTTATAAATAGAAAAATAGGATAAAGAACACCCAAAACACAATGGTTCCTATTTTGATATCTCTCCTCTGGTCCTTGGTTGTTGTTTTAATTTTAACATAATGAAAGCCATACCGTATATATAGTTCTGTAACAGCTTTGTTCAATTGGCAGCGTGCCATACATATCACACCACATCTCATGCTGTGTGTGCGTGCACGCGCACGCATGGCCAGTGGTACCTGTAACCCGCTGTAAGCAGGTTTGTGCCCCCGCCACGCTGGAAAGTTCCCTTCCAGCCTCCCAGTCTCTAAATCCACTGCCACGATCCAGCCCTCCTCTACCTGACCTCTAGCGCCCTTGAAATGCCTCTTGAGGTGATCTCTGTCCTGGGGTGCTCTGACCCCACCATCTTCTGTTTCTCCTTTCTTTATTTCAGCAATAATTGGTGGCATATATCTGGTTTTGAAAGGTAACCTTTTCACTGAATAGAAATTCAAAGCTCCAGGATTTATCATGTATTTTTTTTTAAAGATTTTATTTATTTATTTGACAGAGACGCCGCGAGAGAGGGAACACAAGCAGGGGGAGTGGGAGAGGGAGAAGCAGGCCTCCCAGTGAGCAGGGAGCCCGATGCGGGGCTCGATCCCAGGACCCTGGGATCATGACCTGAGCCGAAGGCAGATGCTTAATGACCGAGCCACCCAGGTGCCCCTATCACTTATTTTTAGATTGATGTGGCTTGGAAGAAAGTTTACAGCACTAGGTGTAGGACAGAAGGCAACATGTTTTGAGGATTTTCCAGAGGGCACTGGGAAGCCCCTCTCTGCCTCAGAACATCATGTGTCACATGCTTGCTGACCTACTAGCTTTCCTCCTTCTCCTTTATCTTTTTTTTTGACTGATTTTTTTTTTATTGTGGTAACATATCCATCAGACTTAACATTTTAACCATTTTTAAGTATCCAGTTCAGTGGTATTAAATAACTCACATTGTTGGGGACGCTCCTCCAGAACATTGTCATCTTCCCAAACTGAAACTCGACCCATTGAACGACGGCACCCCGTTCCCTCCTCCTGCACTTTCTGACAATCATGGCCCTCCTTTGTCTCTATGTTTTTGACTATTCCAGGTACCTCACGTAAGGAGCATCACCCAACATGTGGCCTTTCGTGTCTGGCTTATTTCACTTATCCTGATGTCTTCAAGGTAGCCTCTGTTTCCTGGAGTTCTTGCCGCTCCAGGCCAGTCCTACCTGCGCCCGGGTATCCTGAGGAGGCCTGGGGCAACAGTCATGACCCATAACTGGGATCAGCCTATCCCATACTTTGCAGGCTCGTGGTCAGCAGAGAGGGGAATGGATAAAGGGAAGGTTACATTTAATAGGGGGAGTGGAGGAAGAATGATCTGGAGCATTGGCGGCGGGGAGAGGGAGGCTGGGGTGCCATGGGGCGGTCAGTTTGGTTAACCAAGATGTCCTGGGAGTCTCTCAAGAAGGAGGGGTGGTAGTCGTGGCGGTGTCACATCAAACTCGCCGCACTTAAGGACCATCGGATGTCATGGCGGGTAGGGGGCTGGGAATCCACGGCCACAGTCTCGCCAGGAGTGAGTCGAAGAAACAATCGCAGTTCTCACGTGAACCCCTGGGACCCCTTGCCTCTAGAAGTCACCACTGTTAACAGTTGGCCGGCATCCTCTCGGCCCTTTCTCTGCGCTTCTCTATATGTGTATACGGACGGACACGGAGAAACGTATTTGCTTCTCTGTGTGTGGGTTTGCGCATGCCGTAACCCAAATGGAATCATGCTCTACGTGTTTCTGCAGCTTGCCTTTTTAAATCCACAACATTTCCTGGAGATCATGTCACAGAGGTACTTACAGAACCACTTTGTTCTTTTCAGCGTCTTCACAGTTATTCCAGAACATGAACACGAGTTCAGATATCGCCTTGGCTGCTTTAACAAAGACCACGCGGTGGCTCTCAGGCCCCAGTGACGGGCCTTGCCCTGTGTGTATGTATCTTCATTTTCTCACTCATGTCCCTATCAGTGGATCTTCAGATCAATAAATGAGGACAGGGAAGCTCAGGCAAGGCCACGATCCACCTGTGTGCTCCCCGTGAGCTGGGCAGAACTCGGGTCTCCTTGCCCCCCCAGGACGGTGCTCTTCCTCAAACATTGGGTGTCTGCTGGCCAAGCCCTGGGTGCCCAGGACAGCCTACCCAAAGGGTCCTCCTGAAAAGCGTTCCGTACATGGTTGGGGGAAGAGATGGCCTTCGGCAGGACAGGCCCCAATGCCACTATGGACAACCAACCAGATGACCCCCTCACACTGCTGGTGGGTGCTGTTCGTGGCAGCTGGGCCCGGGCTGTGGTTGGGGCAGCCTGTCTGGGTCAGCTATCCCAGCCAGGAGGACTGGCGCTTGGCTCAGCGTGTGTGCTAGGTCTCGGCTTGTGTGGAGAGCGGACACCAACTCTCACAGCAAGCCAGAGGCCTCGGCAGGACTCAGGCTTCCCCTCCTGGCCCAGAAACCGACATCCCCGCACCCCAGAGCGTGCCAGGCTGCCATGTAACCCGTGAGCCCTGCAAGGCACACCATGTGACTACCCGGGTTGAACCCTACCCTGCTGGGCGAGGTACCGCTCCCTCAGCCTCACCCTGTGCTTTGTGGCACCACCAACTCTGCCATCTTGGTGCGAGGCTCGGAAGCTTAAAATAAATCCCAGCAAGATGTCTAAAAAGGACGTGTGACAAATGGTACTGCGGTATGTCGTGTTGACGCCGACTGATGGAGCAGAGGAAGAAATGGGGCTACAAGGCCCAAAGGAGGGAGACGGGACAGGGCAGAGGGGCAGGGTGCCGGGGATGTAGCAGATGGTTTTGAATACTGCCTGAGAACTGAGTCTCCAGACCCAGCGAGCCTGGTGCTCTCGCCTGAGTCCCCGGAGACGAATCAGATATGCTCGCCAGGCACAACAGTGGCCATTTTAATGAACCCAGAGGAGGTCCCTGTGGCCTCAAGATTGATTCAGATCAATTGGCTGTAATTGTTCTTCCCAGCCCAAAAGCAGTTAGGTGATTTAAAACCAGAGAGACAGACCAAGGCAGAGAGAGAGGGAAGAAGGCCAACTCCGAGGCGTCTGCAGGGGACTCTCACCCTGGCGCCTCCCAGGGCCAACTCTGTCCTTGCCCATCTCTTGCCACTCCTCAAGATGCCAGACGAAATCGTGGACATTTCCTCAGGAAGAAATGAGCTTGTGGGTTCCGAGGTGGCTTTGGGGTCCTGGAGCCACCCTTAGATGCAGCTGATTTATTAGGGAACTGGGAGAGGCTGTGCCCTGCCCTGCTTGGCCATCACCGCCCCCCATTATGGAATGGCTGCACGTCCACGTAACTGGAGAAGAGACTACAACAAGGCTTGGCAGCCTTGAGGGTGAGCGTGAGGCTACCTGGGACCTCATCCCAATGCTGGCCCCGCCTCCACATGCAAGGCAGACCTTTCCTGCTCTGAGCCTCGGTTTCCCCATCTGCAGCAGGAGGCGGTCAGGCCTGGGACGAAGGCCCCGTGAGACTCACTGTGAAGTCTGTGTGTGGTGGATGAGCCAGGGCCTCAGGATCAGTGGGAAGGCAAGCGGCACCCGGGCTAAGCAGGCTGGAGCTGCCTCCCCCAGCACTCCTGGCTCCTCGTCTTGCATTTCCAGCTGACCCAAGTCCCCAGCAGAGCCACAGAACTGGGCAAGGTTGGATTTCAGGGGTCACGAACTCAGCGTGTTCCATGTTCCAAGGTCAAGACCGAGAGGGTGGTCTCTGAAATCAGACGTCCTTGAATTTCTCTTTCAGCTATGACACTTCCTATTTGGGTGACTTCAGGGGGTCGGTTTAACCTGTCGGAGGCTCAGCTTTCTCATCTGGAAATGGGGAGAGTAACGGTGTCTAAATCATAAAGTTCTCGGTGGGGATGAAATGAGATAATGCAAGTAAAGTGCTTGGCCCAGGGCTAGCACGTGGCAAGCCCTCCATGAAAGTTCTATTCTCCCGTTTCATGTGCAGATATGAATACACCCGCATGTTTGGATGGGTCAACGAGGACTCGTTTCCACCAGCGTCTCACACTTTCTGACAAGTCATGGAGGGATGCAGCAGAAGCAAAAGTTTGCTCTCACTGCCCTCATCATATTCCTCTCCGCGGATGTGCTTGCCCTTAGGAGTTTGGATTCTCCTAGACAGTTTTATAGGCATTTAGAGACATGCGTGTTAATATAGAAACGCGTGGTGGGTTTTGTTTATGAATAACATATGTATGCTTTTACATCCTGCTTTTTTTGTTTTTGTTTTTGTTTAACAATGTGTGTTGACATATATATTTTTTTTTCACGTAGATCTATTCCATTAAAAAAGAAGAAGAACTGCGCTGTGAAGTCTCCTACAATATTGGATGTATTAGGTCAACCCCCTTTGTTGATGGACATTCAGTTTTGTCCTTTCTTTTCTTCTTGCGATGGTAATATAGTGATGGATTTCTTTGAATTGCTGCTTGTGGGCATGTGCAAGTATTTCTGCAGGACGGTGACTCAAAAATTTCTTGGTTGAAGGATCTACTTAAGAATATTTAAATATTTAAAAATATGATATTTAAAATATGATGGATTATGCCGAGTTGCTCTCCAACAATGATATGACAATTTATATATTGGTCAGCAACACATAAGACCGTTTCTTCAATTCACTTCCAACACTGAGTATGTTCCTCTTACCTGCCCCCATTTGGGCCAGTCTGATGGGTGATAAGGAATATCTCATTGTTGCGTGAATTTGAATTTCCTGATTACTTGTGAGCACGAGCATCTCATGGCTTATTGGCATTTCTTTTCTGGGTATGTTCCTTCCACATTCTTTGCTCATTCTTCCATGGGATTCTTTGTCTATTTTCTTATTGATCTCTAAGTACAATTTATATATGTGGGCTATTATTTCCTTGTCTTTTATTCATGCGACAAATATTTTCTCCTACTCTGTCTCTTGTCTTTTGACTTCATGTTGTCCTTCATCATTTTGATGACACTTTTATGTGGTCAAATTTGTCAGTTGCCATTGAGACCTGAATCATTTAAAGATATATTCTTCCCCCAAGATTATATTTTCTTTTAATACTTCGATGGTGTCATTTATTATTTTTAGTTGTTTCACCCACAGAAATTTATTTGTGGGACATGGTGTGAAGTAAGAAACCTAACCTTACTTTTTTGCCCCAGTGGTTACTCTGTTTTTTCGACACCATTTACCGAATAGTCTATATGTTTCTTACTGATACAATTAGCCACCTTTATCATATAATCAAACACCATTTATATGTAGATTCAAAACTGGCAGCTCTCAGGTCAGACCTAACTCTTGTTTGTTCACATTTAACTGTGTTCATCTTTTTGAATATACAGTTATGTGTTTCAAATTTTAAAAAGGTACGGAAGGCTAGTCCAACAGAGAGCTGGTGGCTGGGCACCAAAATCTGCTCTTCCTCTCTCCTTGGGCACTTCCAGCCTCCTTTGCGACTGCGCTCATGGGACTGGGCCCAACCGATAAAATGGGAGCGGAGCTCTGTGTCTCTTCCAGGTGTAGTCCATGAGCACCTCCCCTGTGCCTTCCTCCAGCTCCAGCCCTTCTCTCAAGGGTTGGGGCAAAGATGAGTATGCTTCCTATCTTGTGTTAAAGGTAGGGTCACCTTTAACCACCCACTGGGGCCCCAGAACAATGCTGCTTGTATAAAAGGCCCACCCTGGACTATTAGATGATTAGGGAAATACCTTCTATTGTGATTGAGCCATAGGATGAGGGCGTCTACATTTTTTTTTTTAAGATTTATGTATTCATTTGAGAGAGAGAGAGAACACAAGCAGGGGGGAGGGGCAGAGGGGGAGGGAGAAACAGACTCCCCACTGAGCAGGGAGGCCCAGCGGGGGCTCGATCCCAGGACCATGAGATCATGACCTTAGCCGAAGGCAGACGCTTAACCCACTGAGCCACCCAGGTGCCCTGGGAGTCTACTTTTTACAGCAGTTCAGTTTATTCTTACTCCCATGCAGGTTCTCGTTGGAGAGTTCCTCTCCTAACGATGTCTCCAGACCTTCAGTTTTCCTTCCTAGAAGCAACTGATGTTACTAGCCTCTTGTGTGTCCTTCTAGAGATATTCTAGACATTTACAATTGTATATACATGTTTATGGGTGGATGTATATATATGTATTTTTCTTCAACTGATCATGAAAATGGTAGCCCACTATATATACCATTCTGTGCCTTGCTTTCTTCAGTTAACTGTGTTTTAGAGCTCTCTCCATATTGGTGCATATGGAACTTCCTTGTTGTTTTAGGGCGGCATGGCATTCCAATGAGGTAATCCACTGTATGGAGATACTATCATTTATTTAATCAGCCCCCTACTGATAGACATTTGGGTTGTTTCCAGTTTTTTTTTTTCCTACTATAAACAATGCTGCAATAACTTCTATAACCTGTTTTGCAAGTGTTCGAATGTATTTGTAGGACAAATTCCTAGAAGTGGAATTTCTGGGTCAAGGGTATGAGCATTTATAATTTTGAAATCATGATTAAATTGCCTACCACAGTGGTGTGGGCCCAGTTACACTCCCATGGCCAATCTAGGAAAGGGTTTGTTCTCTCATACCCTCGTCTGCATGGGGAGGTAGCAAAATGTTCAATTTTGCCAATCTCATAGATGAAAGCCAGTATCCCATTGGAGTTTTAATTTGCATTTTTCATATACTGAGTAACGAAGAACATCTTTCAGTGAATTTCTATTCATATTCTTTGCCAGTTTTTCTCTTGTGATGTTGTCTTTTTTCTAAAGGAGTTCTTTATATATTAACTTATTTGCACTTTTGTCTATGATATGAGATATGAGTTTGTTTGTTTGCTTACCAGATTATCACTTAGGTTTTGTCTCTGATTATAGTGGTTTTTGCCTTGAAGAAAGCTTTTTATGATCAAACTTATCAATTATTTTCTTTTATGATTTTTGAGTTCTTTTCATATTTAAAAGGTATTACCCACTGTAAGATTATAAAACTATTCTACAGTAGTTTTTCCTATTACTTTAAAGATTGTATTATTAAAATTTAAATCTTTGCTTCTCTCATTCAATTCATCAAGTAGGTACTGACCACAGATTAGGTGCTAGACGCTTTTCTAAGCACTGAGGCTCCAGCGGTAACCACAACATTCAAAATAGCTTTGTGGAACTTACCTTCTAGAGGGGGCAAGCAGACAGCGAACAACATAAACAGGTAAAGTAAGTGGCATATTATAACAGATGAAGATTGTTTTTGTGTGAAACAGAGGTGTAGATCTAGCTTTATTTTTTTTCTAGATGTCTACCCAGCTCCCCCCATCATTTATTGACATAATCCATGACCCCATCTTGACATTTCTTCTGACATTCTGAAAATATGACATTGGTCATATTTTCAATTCCCTTATGTATATGTGCTGGTTTCTAGATTTTCCTTTTGGTCCCATCTCTTGCTCTGTTTATTCACATGCCAACACAACTGCTTTAGCCACTGAAACTTCATATTATGTTTTCCTGCCTCATAAAACTCATTTCCCCCATCTCCTATTCTCTTTTTCAGAATTTTCCAATTATTGCTTATTTATTTTTTTGGCATGCACTTTAGATTCACATATCTGTTTCTCCCAAACTGTTCTTAAGTATTACTTTAAAAGTATGGATTAACTCTGGGAGAATCAACACCTTTATGATGTTGAGTCTTCCTATCCAAGAACATGGTATGTCTTTCCACTTGGTTATGTCACCTGTTACGCCCTTCGGGAGTATTTTAAGTTTCTTAACTGTGTTTTTTATGCAGTCATAGCATTTAGACATTTTCCCCCAATCCCTAAAACAATGAAGAATTGAGAGAATTCATTTTTTTTGATATGGGATTTTTTTCCTTGTGAAAATGGGAAGATCTGGCCACGCTGAGCAATGCACTGCTAGGCAATGACTGATTGCCCACTTGACAGAGGCTCGCTTGTTACAGAGAATCACTGTGACAGATCACTGCCTGGTTTCTGGTGGCTCACCTCTTGTGTCACTGCCTGGCCTTTACAGGTGCTGGATTTGGGACCCTGACCCAGCAACTTTTACACTCTCATCCACAATCCGCATGCACATCAGCATGAAATTTGCTGCGCACACCTCTCCAGGTCTGCCTGCCTCGCCTCCCTCTGGTCCCTGAGCTGCGTGCTCTGGAGGGTCCCCGCGGTGCCATTCATGCTTCATCTCCTGACACCACCCTCCATCTCAGCCTCCTGAGGTCTGAGGGCTGGGCTCCACGTGCCGCCCTGGCCATGCACCTGATCTGCCCAGAGCAGAGGCTGATTTGTAGCACTATTTCTGAGCTCAGTGGGGGTGCCCTGCCACAGACGAGGTCTTGGCTGCCCCAGCAGCTGCTCACAGATGACACAAACTGGAAGCTCTGATGATGTCACACCTTGTTAAACTTTGGTAAACTCTGACCAAGAAGAAAGAGAAAGTGGGAAGGAGACAGAAAATCGATTCTTTTTATTTCTTCCCCACTGAAAGGCTATTCCAAGGAGCCGTGGTTCCAAACAGCATGTCCAGATACATTCTGCCTCTTTTAGTTCCTCTCATTTTAAAATTGTGGTAAAATACACACAACACAGAATTTACCATTCAACCTTTTTTGTGTGTACAGGTGTGCCCGCCTCAGAACACACAACCTCGTTTTTACTTTGCCTCTGTGTTGGTTTCCACGGGCTGTCTTAACTACGGCCATACAGGGTAGCTTAACACAGCAGAAATTGAAATTATTCTTTCATGGTTGTGGAGGCCAGAAGTCCCACATCAAGGTGTCAGCAGGGCCATGCTCTCCTGGAGACTCTAGGGAAGACTCCTCCTTCACCTCCCGTAGCTTCTGGTGCTGGCTGGAGATGCCTGACACCCCTTGGCTTGTAGCTCCATCATTCCAATCTCTGCCTCCCTCTTCCCTGGGCACATCCGTCTCCGCGTCGTTCCTCTTATAGGGACACCAAGCCCCTGGCTCTAAGGCCCGTCCGAATCCAGCGTGACCTCACTTTAACTATTTATATCTGTAAAGATCCTATTTCCAAATTATCACCTTCTGAGATTCCAGATGGACACGAGTTTTGGGAGACACTACTCAGCCTAGTTCAGTGTCCACTATTTTGCCCTCCCTCTGAGTGCCCTGGAATTGTACTCCATCCCAATAAAGCATCAGCATGCAAGCTTTGTCTCAGGCTTTGGCCTTTCTAGGGAAACTGGGATCAGAAAACATTCATATTCCGAGGCAGAGCAAGATGGTGGAGCAGTAGGAGACCTGGATTTCGTCAGGTCTCAGGAATTCAGCTGAATAGGGATCAAACCATTCTGAACACCTACGAACTCAGCAGGAGATCGAAGATAAGAATAGTAACAACACTCTGAACAGAAAAGCGACCACTTTCTGGAAGGTAGGACGTGCGGAGAAGTGAATCCGAGGCAATATTTGGGAGGATAGACGGCGGGGGAGGGGGCCTCCGTCGGCTGCTTCTGGCAAGTGGTGGAGC
Source organism: Callorhinus ursinus (assembly GCF_003265705.2). Classification (NCBI taxonomy): domain Eukaryota; kingdom Metazoa; phylum Chordata; class Mammalia; order Carnivora; family Otariidae; genus Callorhinus; species Callorhinus ursinus. Next base: position 34,368,842 of record NW_027397087.1, on the reverse strand, counting down.
CCCGGAGCACAAAATCGGACCTTTTAGAAGTCGGCTCCGCTGAGGGACGTCGCTCCAGTGGCTAAGCGGGGGGCTGGAACCCTCATGGGACAGTGTGGTCTCAGGACGCTCGGGGTCACAGAAAGACCGGGGGTGCCTGAGTGCGGCAGAGCTCCCAGGTATCAGAGCGGGGAAGCCGGCTGCAGACACGGAGCCGAGGCACGGGCTCTCAGCTCGGGGTTCCCCATAAACCGTGATCCGCGGCCCAGTCGGGCTACTGCTCCTCCAGCAGGGACCCAACAAGCAGCAGAGCCAGGGAGACTCCCCTTCCTCCCCCGGGAGGAGCGGCGCGGGAGCGCACCGCAGGGATCTGCTGGGTTTGGAGACTCCACACGGGGTCGGGGGCCAGACATAGAAACGCTCGGTCACAGGCCGGGTGAGCACGGAGTGTGGCCGGAGACCAGGGAGACGGGAGTGACTGCTTTTCTCTGGGGACACACTGAGGAGCGGGGCCCCGAGTTCTCAGCTCCTCCGGGTGGAGATTGGGAGGCCACCATTTTCACCCTGGTCCTCCAAAGCTGTACCGAGAGCTTGCAGGGAACAAAAGCTCCTGAGAGCAAACCGGAGCAGCTCGCTTAGCCCAACTCACAAGGGCGGGGCAATTCCGCCTCCGGCAAAGACATTTGGGAACCACGGCAAGAGGCCCCTCCCCCAGGAGATCAGCACGAACAGCCAGCAAGCCAAGACCAAGTTTACCGATCAAGGAGAACGGGAGAACTCCAGCGCTAGGGGAATACTGCACATAGAATTCATGGCTTTTTTACCATAATTCATTAGTTTTTCAAAGTTAATTTTTTTAACTGTTTTCTTTTGAATTTTTCTTTTTCCCTTTTTCAAACAACATCTTATCAATCCCTTTTTTAAAAAAAACATTTTTTATTTTTCATTTTTAGAGTCATATTTTTATCCCTTCATAGTAGTTACCCTTAATTTTGGCATATATATATACATAAGTTGTTCTCTCTTTAAAATTTTGAGATACAATTTCTTCTAACAGATCAAAATATACCCTAAATCACTAGTGTATGGCTTTGTTCTATTCTCCTGCCTGATCACATTCTCTCCCTTTTCTTTTCTTTTTTTTCTTTTTTCTTTTTCTTTTTACATCTTCTTCTTTCTTTTTAAAAAACAACTTCTTATCTTATCAATTCCTTTTATAAAATCTTTTATAATTTTCATCTTTACAGTCATCTGCCATCCCTTCATTGTATCAACCCTTATTTTGTACATATATAAGTCTTTCTTCCTTTAAAATTTTAGCAGGCACTTTCTTGTAACAGACCAAAATATGCCCAAAAGCTAGTGTGTGGCACTGATCTATGCACTAGCCTGATCATATTTGATCATATTCTGTTTTTTGTTTTGTTTTGTTCTGTTTTTGTTTGTTTTTATCTTTTTCTTTTTCCTTTTTTTTTTCTCTCTTCTTTCTTTCTTTCCCTTTCTTGTCCCCTGGTTTCAGGTCTATTCTGATTTGTATAGAGTATATTTGCTGGAGACATTGTTAACCTGTTAGCATTTTGTTCTCTCATTCATCTGTTCTCCTCTGGACAAAATGACAAGGTGAAAAAAAATCACCTCAGCAAAAAGAACAAGAGGTAGTACCGTCTGCCAGGGACCTACTCAATATGGATATTAGTATGATGTCGGACCTAGAGTTCAGAATCATGACTTTAAAGATACTAGCTGGGCTTGAAAAAAGTGTGGAAGTTATTAGAGAAACCCTTTCTGGAGAAATAAAAGAACTAAAATCTAACCAAGTCGAAATCAAAAAGGCTATTAATGAGGTGCAATCAAAAATGGGGGCGCTAACTGCTAGGATAAATGAGGCAGAAGAAAGAATCAGCGATACAGAAGACCAAACGATGGAAAATAAAGAGGCTGAGAAAAAGAGAAATAAACAACTACAGGATCACAAGGGCAGAATTCGAGAGATAAGCGATACGATAAGACGAAACAACATTAGAATAATTGGGATCCCAGAAGAAGAAGAAAGAGAGAGAGGGGCAGAAGGTATATTGGAGCAAATTATAGCAGAGAACTTCCCTAATGTGGGGAAGGAAACAGGCATCAAAATCCAGGAGGCACAGAGAACCCCTCTCAAAATCAATAAAAATAGGTCAACACCCTGACATCTAATAGTAAAACTTACGAGTCTCAGAGACAAAGAGAAAATCCTGAAAGCAGCTCGGGAGAAGAGATATGTAACCTACAATGGTAGAAACATTAGATTGGCAACAGACCTATCCACAGAGACCTGGCAGGCCAGAAAAGACTGGCATGATATCTTCAGAGCACTAAACGATAAAAATATGCAGCCAAGAATACTATATCCAGCTAGGCTATCATTGAAAATAGAAGGAGGGATAAAAAGCTTCCAGGACAAACAGAAACTAAAGGAATTTGCAAACACAAAACCAGCCCTACAAGAAATATTGAAAGAGGTCCTCTAAGCAAAAAGAGAGCCTAAAAGCAGCATAGATCAGAAAGGAAAACAGACAATATACAGTAATAGTCACCTTACAGGCAATACAATGGCACTAAATTCATACCTTTCAATAGTTACCCTGAATGTAAATGGGCTAAATGCCCCAATCAAAAGACACAGGCTATCAGATTGGATTAAAAAACAAGACCCATCAATATGCTGTCTGCAAGAGACTCATTTTAGACCTAAAGACACCCCCAGATTGAAAGTGAGGGGGTGGAAAACCATTTACCATGCTAATGGACACCAAAAGAAAGCTGCGGTGGCAATCCTTATATCAGACAAATTAGATTTTAAAACAAAGACTGTAATAAGAGATGAAGAAGGACACTATATCCTACTTAAAGGGTCTATCCAACAAGAAGATCTAACAGTTGTAAATATCTATGCCCCTAACGTGGGAGCAGCCAATTATATAAGGCAATTAATAACAAAAACAAAGAAACACATTGACAACAATACAATAATAGTGGGGGACTTTAACACCCCCCTGACTGAAATGGACAGATCGTCTAAGCAAAAGACTAACAAGGAAATAAAGACTTTAAATGAAACACTGGACCAAATGGACATTATAGACATATTCAGAACATTCCATCCCAAAGCAACAGAATACACATGTATTCTCTAGTGCCCATGGAACATTCTCCAGAATTGATCACATCCTAGGTCACAAATCAAAAGATTGGGATTATTCCCTGCATATTTTCAGACCACAATGCTTTGAAACTAGAACTCAATCACAAGAGGAAAGTCGGAAAGAACTCAAATACATGGAGGCTAAAGAGCATCCTACTAAAGAATGAATGGGTCAACCAGGAAATTAAAGAAGAATTAAAAAAATTCATGGAAACCAATGAAAATGAAAACACAACTGTTCAAAATCTTTGGGATACAGCAAAGGCAGTCCTGAGAGGAAAGTATATAGCAATACAAGCCTTTCTCAAGAAACAAGAAAGGTTTCAAATACACAACCTAACCCTACACCTAAAGGAGCTGGAGAAAGAACAGCAAATAAAGCCTAAACCCAGCAGGAGAAGAGAAATCATAAAGATCAGAGCAGAAATCAATGAAATAGAAACCAAAAGAACAGTAGAACAGATCAATGAAACTAGGAGCTGGTTCTTTGAAAGAATTAACAAGAGTGATAAACCCCTGGCCAGACTTATCAAAAAGAAAAGAGAAATGACCCAAATCAACAAAATCATGAATGAAAGAGGAGAGATCACAACCAACACCAAAGAAATACAAACAATTCTAAGAACATATTATGAGCAACTCTATGCCAGCAAATTAGATAACCTGGAAGAAATGGGTGCATTCCTAGAGATGTATCAACTACCAAACTTGAACCAGGAACAAAAAGAAAACCTGAACAGACCTATAACCACTAAGGAAATTGAAGCAGTCATCAAAAATCTCCCAACAAACAAAAGCCCAGGGCCAGCTGGCTTCCCAGGGGAATTCTATCAGACATTTCAAGAAGAATTAATACCTATTCTCCTGAAACTGTTCCAAAAAATAGAAATGGAAGGAAAACTTCCAAACTCATTTTATGAGGCCACCATTACCTTGATCCCCAAACCAGACAAAGACCCCATGAAAAAGGAGAATTACAGACCAATATCCTTGATGAACATGGATGCAAAAATTCTCACCAAGAAATACTAGCCAATAGGATCCAACAGTACATTAAAAGGATTATTCACCATGACCAAGTGGGATTTATCCCTGGGCTGCAAGGCTGGTTCAACATCCGCAAATCAATCAACATGATACAATACATTAACAAAAGAAAGAACAAGAATCATAGGATCCTCTCAATAGATGCAGAAAAAGCATTTGACAAAGTATAGCATCCTTTCTTGATCAAAACTCTTCAGAGTATAGGGATAGAGGGTACATACCTCAATATCATAAAAGCCATCTATGAAAAACCTACAGCAAATATGATTCTCAATGGGGAAAAGCTGAGAGCTTTTCCCCTAAGGTCAGGAACGCGGCAGGGATGTCCACTATCACCACTGCTATTCAACATAGTATTAGAAGTCCTAGCCACAGCAATCAGACAACAAAAAGAAATCAAAGGCATCCAAATCGGCAAAGAGGAAGACAAACTCTCACTCTTTGCAGATGATATGATACTGTACGTGGACAACCCAAAAGACTCCACCCCAAAACTGCTAGAACTCATACAGGAATTCAGTCAAGTAGCAGGCTATAAAATCAATGCACAGAAATCAGTGGCATTCCTATACACCAACAACAAGACAGAAGAGAGACAAATCAAGGAGTTGATCCCATTTACAATTGCACCCAGAACCATAAGATACCTAGGAATAAATTTAACCAAAGAGGCAAAGGATCTGTACTCAGAAAACTATAAAATACTCATGAAAGAAATTGAAGAAGACACAAAGAAATGGAAAAACGTTCCATGATAATGGATTGGGAGAACAGACATTGTGAAGATGTCAGTGCTACTTAGAGCAATCTACACATTCAATGCAATCCCCATCAAAATACCATCCACCTTTTTCAAAGAAATGGAACAAATAATCCTAAAATTTGTATGGAACCAGAAGAGACCCCGAATAGCCAGAGGAATATTGAAAAAGAAAAGCAAAGCTGGCGGCATCACAATTCCAGACTTCCAGCTCTATTATAAAGCTGTAATCATCAAGACAGTATGGTACTGGCATAAAAACAGACACATAGATAAATGGAACAGAATTGAGAGCCCAGAAATGGACCCTCAACTCTATGGTCAACTTATTTTTGACAAAGCAGGAAAGAATGTCCAATGGAAAAAAGACAGTCTCTTCAACAAATGGTGTTGGGAAAATTGGACAGCCACATGCAGAAGAATGAAACTGGACCATTTCCTTACACCTCACACAAAAATAGACTCCAAATGGTTGAAAGACCTAAACATGAGACAGGAGTCCATCAAAATCCTAAAGGAGAACACAGGCAGCAACCTCTTCGACCTCAGCCACAGCAACTTCTTCCTAGAAACATCGCCAAAGGCAAGGGAAGCCAGGGCAAAAATGAACTATTGGGATTTCATCAAGATAAAAAGCTTTTGCACAGCAAAAGAAACAGTCCACAAAACCAAAAGACAACCGACAGAATGGGGGAAAATATTTGCAAATGACATATCAGATAAAGGGCTGGTATCCAAAATCTATAAAGAACTTATCAAACTCAACACCCAAAGAACAAATAATCCAATCAAGAAATGGGCAGAAGACATGAACAGACATTTTTCCAAAGAAGACATCCAAATGGCCAACAGACACATGAAAAAGTGCTCCCCATCGCTCGGCATCAGGGAAATCCAAATCAAAACCTCAATGAGATACCACCTCACACCCGTCAGAATGGCTAAAATTAACAAGTCGGGAAATGACAGATATTGGCGGGGATGTGGAGAAAGGGGAACCCTCCTATGCTGTTGGTGGGAATGCAAGCTGGTGCAACCACTCTGGAAAACAGTATGGAGGTTCCTCAAACAGTTGAAAATAGAGCTACCATACAATCCAGCAATTGCACTACTGGGTATTTACCACAAAGACACAAATGTAGGGATCCGAAGGGGTACGTGCACCCCAATGTTTATAGCAGCAATGTCCACAATAGCCAAACTGTGGAAAGAGCCAAGATGTCCATCGACAGATGAATGGATAAAGAAGAGGTGGTATATATACACAATGGAATATTATGCAGCCATCAAAAGGAATGAGATCTTGCCATCTGCAACGACGTGGATAGAACTGGAGGGTGTTATGCTGAGTGAAATAAGTCAATCAGAGAAAGACATGTATCATATGACCTCACTGATATGAGGAATTCTTAATCTCAGGAAACAAACTGAGGGTTGCTGGAGTGGTGGGGGGTGGGAGGGATGGGGTGGCTGGGTGATAGACATTGGGGAGGGTATATGCTATGGTGAGCGCTGTGAATCGTACAAGACTGATGAATCATGGATCTGTACTTCTGAAACAAATAATGCAATACATGTTAAGAAAAAAAAAGAAGAAGAAGATAGCAGGAGGGGAAGAATGAAGGGGAGAAAGTCGGAAGGGGAGACGAACCATTAGAGACGATGGACTCTGAAAAACAAACTGAGGGTTCTAGAGGGGAGGGGGGTGGGGGGATGGGTTAGCCTGATGATGGGCATTAAAGAGGGCACATTCTGCGTGGAGCACTGGGTGTTATGCACAAACAATGAATCATGGAACACTACATCCAAAACTAACGATGTAATGTATGGTGATTAACATAACAATAAAAAATTATTTAAAAAAACCATTCATATTCCAGAAGAACGCAGTTTAACGCATAGATTTGAATTCCAACAAGGAATTTGACAAACTCGCTCACGTGTCTTTCTTTTCTTCCAGGGACATTTATCACACATTGATTTTTATGTTAGTTTTGTGCAATCATGAGAAAACCCACAAGAGCAATATGGGCTAGATCAGGGTTTTTCAAATACTCACGCTGTGGACCTATAAGCAATGTATATTTTCTTATAAAAGTTGTAATAATGAGCAAAAGGAGGAGGTGGAGAGGAATTAAGATATAAAGAAAACGAGTAGAGAGAATGGCAAGAGGTCATATAATACTGTCTTTCCAGTCTTGGGGCTCAGGTTGGGAAAAAAGTCGGAGCTGGTTGATGGTCCAGTTAGATGCACTTTTAACTGACAAAGAGAGCACTCAATAGTGTCAATTAAATAGAGCATTGTCTACCTGCTGAGTCTCTAGTGGCATGCCATAGGGCTCTGTCTTAAATGCTGCCTAGTGTATGTTTCAATCAAGTAAGTTGATGAAAACGGAACAACAACTTCCCGTTTGTTTGGGAGGACAACAAATACATTAGAGGAAAGGTAGCATGTAGGCCCACCTTGATGGTCCACACTGAAGCAACAAATGCAGTAAGATAAAATTTAATAAGGATAAATATCAAGACCTATATTGGGGGCCCCAAAAGCCAAGTCCACAAATCTGGGGTGCTTGTTCAAGAGAGGTGGCTGGGGGCAGGGTGGCAGTCAGTCAGCTGTGAGCTCAGCACGTGGTATGGCTAAGAACAGAGAGGGTGTGGTAGGGTAGCATTAAGAGAAACACAGCATCCCACCACGGGAACAGGGAAGCCTGTGTGGTGTGTGGTGCGTGCTGTTCAGCTGGCATCTGGAGGAGCCCAGCCCAGGGTCTGCCCTGCTGGGAGCAGAGCAGGAGAGAGGAGGGCTTCTGTGGTGGGGGCTGCCTTGGAGAGAGACGCTTCCTTGGGTTTGAGGTCAGAATGCTGAACACCTTTCCACCAGGAGAGCTGGTTCTACAGGGTGGAATTAATGAACTAATTAATTATTTCAACAGATACTAATTGAACCGCACCCTGAGCCATTGTGGGGTTGGGGCCATGCAGGGAACAAGACAAATAAGTCCAGTCCCCATGGGGGGGCTGCTCTATGCGGATGGCCGCCACAGCACAAGACCCGCCAAGGGCCCCGACTTCTTTAAGGTGCGCAGGGGTGTACAACAGGGACTGACGCTTGGGCTCCGGCTGGCCTTCCCCGACTTCCTAATGAATGTTGTCACTGACATCCATCACGGTTGTCTCGTGGGTTATATATAAACCACCTAAGCCCATTGTTTTTCCAGGAAAATTATCCTGAATTCAAATGTCCTTCTGCACCCAGCCCTGGAACACTGCCATCTGAGGCCCCGTGGCTGCGCCTCGGGTGGTCAGAGCAGATGGTGCTCGAGGCCACAGTCAAGGGCTTGGGCTGGACCCAGCTCTGCCACAGACTCTGCACAATCTCAGGCGAGTCCCTATCTTGCCAGTGATCTTGTGGTACTTCAGTTCTGTGGTTTTGGGGTTCTACCTCACCCCATATACCCACACTGGAATCTGTCCCCAGGCCCCTGTCCCCAGCCTCCCCCTGCTCCTTGCTTTTGGTGACTCAGCCAAGCACTTCCATGGTCTGTGGTCCATCGGGCATTTGCCCAATGCCTAGGGAACCACAGGGAGATGGGGTCCAGGAGAGAAGTCCCCACATGGCGACACTCGAGTCTGTGTGTGAAATAAACCAAGGAGCCGAGTCTGTGGAGTCTGGGGAGGAAGTACTGTGCAAACCCCACTCCTTTAGAAGGGCCAAGTGGTTGAGATGCATGCCAGAGTCGCCCAGCTCAGAGAAGGGCTGGCGGGCTCCCCAGACAGCTTGTGTCTGGTGCCTGGGTGCCCTTTGGAACCAACTATAACCTACACTCTTTGGGTCCAACAGCTGGCAACTTCTCCAAAGGCCACCCTGTGGGGAGTGTGCTGGCCCCCAGATCCGCTAGCAGAATCAGGGACAGCAGAGGTTGCTCACCTACTCTCTTCATGCCAGGCATTGCTGAAGGACCCAGCACCCCATGAAGGGAAGGACAGACGGAAACTGACAGACTCTCTCTTCTTCCTGTCCCAGGTGGAAGCAGTGGGATCTGTCACGATGGTCAGATTTCTTCCATCCTAAAAAAAACCCAAAAAACAAACAAACAAACAAAAACCCCAATGCTCCATCCCCATGTCTTTTTCCAGATGCTGCCCTACTTCCCTCTTTCCCTCACAGCCCAACAGCTGCAGAGCTTCATGCATTAGAGTTCATCACTTTTGTCCCACCCACTCTCTCCTTGATCCAGCACTATGTGACTCCCATCCCCACCCTCTGAAACTCTACCATCATGGTCAGCAACGACTTCCTGTGCTCAGATCCAGAAGAAACTTTCCCATTCTAGTTCTCTTGAATCACTTGACTGCATTTGACCCCGTTGGCTTCTCCCCAGTTTTTAAAACCGTCTTCTCTTGGTTTTCATAACACATTGTCTGTTGATCCTACTTCTACCTCTCAGATCCCTCTTCCATTCCTTTTTGCGGGCTTCGTTTCCACAGACCAGCGCTTTCAGCTCTGCTTTCTGTTACATCATAGTGTCACTCTATGTTACGTTTGGCTCTGCCAGCGACTAGGTTCATCTCAGCCTCCCTGATCAATACCACAGGGATTCCAGCTGTCCCTATTATTGAGCAAACAGATAGGTAGATGAATGAACACGTGAATGGATACACTTGGCACTACTCCTGACATTTGCCCAATGGAGGAGGGTGGAATCTAAGGCCATTAGTGGAGGCACTAACTCCTTCACATGTCACACACTCAGGTACCTTCTCGACTAGTGTGAAAGAACTTCTGCCATGGCTGGATCCTGCTAGATTCCTGGTTCTTTCCAGAATCTGGGCTTGCGATCATGTCCAGTTAACCAGAGTTAAGAAAGGAAGGCAAACGGTGGACACAGAGAGGGTCAGTGGTGGGCAGGGGTGACAAGATGAAGAGGGGAGGGAGGGTGAAGCAGAGAAGGGGCCGCGGAGAAGGGAAGCATGGGTTCAAGAACAGAGTACGCTCTCGTGTGTGCTGAAGGGTGCTCCTGAGTCCTAACTGAGGACAACACCACTGACGGGCATGGCAGGATTTGGGATATGATGGCCACTTGGCAGCTGGGCCACTCGTCCTTGCCCTTCCCCTTTTAATCCCTATAGCAACAGAAACCCTGCTCTGGGGAGGCTGCTTACAGCCCCCTTCTGGGCAGAGATGCTGCTCCCTCCTCTGGGCCCTTGGCGCCTTTCCTCGCCTCTAATACAGGCCTGGCTGCATCATGTCCCCCATCTACCTGCTTGTCCCTGTCAGAATATAAGGCCCTCTTTATCTCTGTACGTCTGGCCTCTAGCTCATGCCTGGCACCTGCCAGGTGCTCAATATATTGTTTTGTCTTTTGAGGATAAAGGAATGAATGAATAAAAATTCAGAGACCCTGCCCTCAAACGGCTCATACTTTCCCTGGGGATAGGAAACAAACCCACACGAGATTGAGCAGACCGGTTGCTGGCCCGTGTATCATCGACTGTGAAGACAGACCCCCAGCAATGCTGAGCTTTCCTGATTTACTTCCTATCAATTCCTCCGACACAGAAGCGGGGTTCCCTCGCAAAAGAAACCAAGAGCTCAAGAAAGAAGCATTTCTATGCTTGGTAGCCTTTGTTATTAATTTGTCATCTACAACAAGTTTAGAGTTGGGATTAATGCGAATGACTGTTATATAAAGCTATGGCTTGTAAATGTCCGGTGCCCACTGCTCTCTGACAGTGAGACATAAGAATTTAAATGATCTGTTTATGGGTCTGCTCCTGCCATTGGACAGTAAGCTTTTCAAAGGATTTTTATTTTTTTTTAAATATGTTATTTATTCATGAGAGAGAGAGAGAGAGAGCACGAATGGGGGTGGGGTGGGCAGAGGGCGAAGCAGCCTCCCTGCTGAGCAGGGAGCCTGACACGGGGCTCGATCCCAGGACCCTGGGAGCATGACCTCAGCTGAAGGCAGCCACTCAACCAGATGAGCCACCTAGGTGCCCCTCATTTTCTTTTTTTGATAGTAATTACGGGCAGGCATTGCGGGACCAGGTTTCTGAGGTTCCAATCTGGCTCTACCACTTACTACCTATGTGACCCCAGTTTCTTCACTGGCAAATCAGTAAGCATTGGGATCAGAACGGTATCCATCTATGTGGCCACGAGGAGAATTAAATGAGTAGACAGTAAGAGTCAGGCTTCCTCTTTGTCCCCCTCATCTAGCATCATGCCTCTCACCCATTAGGTCTTCAATAAATGTTTGCTGAGTTGGAAACATAAGTAAAAATATTCCTTGGCATGGAAAATTATAATCATGCTATCAAACATAGATTTTGTAGCTTCAACAACAGAACCCAGACAATAAAAATAAAGTCAGTTGTCAATGAATTGGGAATACACATTACGCTCTGACGACAACAGAAACAAACAAGGCTGATAATTCTAGGATCTGAAATGGATCCCATGAATGGTTATGGCTGCAGATGGCTGACTGGGGGGCTCTGGGCGAGGTTCATAACGGCAATCCTACCACATCTACTTGGACGGCTACTGCACCCCTGTGTACCAGTGCATGCTCCTGGCCGTCAGTGGGGGAGCTCAGCAAGCCCCGGAAGGCTCTGAGGAGGCCTCCCAGAAGAGTGGTGAGAAGCAGTGCGGGCTTGGTACTTTAGGGGGCAAGGAACACTCCCCAGCATGGAGTCAGCCTTAAGCGTCAGCATGGAGTTGGCATACCCGTGTGTATCATGGTGGTGAGGGAGGCGGAGACCTCCCGGGCTCCAGGAATATCCATCTCCAGCAGCCCAGCTGTCTCGAGGGACCAGCTACATTTATCTCCTCCCTCAGGAGCAGAGTGGTACATGTTTACTCCGAGCCCCACCACTGAGCGACCTGCTGCTTTTTCTTCGACTTCATGACCTGCGGGCCTCACCTGGCAGATTCTTCACCGTGTCCCCATTCAATGCCAGGGGGAATGTCCGACTGACCTCCCCAGTCCTGACTTCACCCCTAGCCACTAACCAGTGGCTGCCCCTCGGTCAGGAATCTTTGGGGCCCCTTCCTCCACACCCCTACCAAGGTTCAGTCAGAGATGGGCCCTTGCTCAAGCTGTAGCCTGGCTTCTGCCTACCTCTGGAGGGGTGATGTAGGGGAGGGGGAAGGGGGAGAGTCCCCGAAGAGGATGATGTGCAGGGCAGCCTGGGGTTGGCGTGCCTGGTGTCAGGAGCCTTGTCGGGTGGGTGGGTTCTCAGAGGAGAAAGGACGAAGGGTAGGAGGGCCACAGTGGTGGAGGAAGGTTCTGGTGTGAGCACATTGTGGATCTTTCTCCAGCCCCCCTGGTGTCTGTCGGCCCTCTGAGGGCAACTACTCTCGACTGTGCTCACTCTGGAGAAGAGCCTGCTTCCTGTCTTTGCTGTGACTCTGCTTCTGGCTGCCACCATCTGTCTCCCTCTGGAATTCTGGCTGGTGTCTCTGGCGGAGGGGCGGGGGGGGGGGCGCCTGAGGACTTGTGTGGCCTCAGCTCTCTCCAATGACAGGGAGCTCAAGTGGGCTTCAGTGGGTGGGGGGGTGGGTTCCCGCCTGCCAGTGAAGTCTCCAGGGTGCTGTCAGCAGTCTCCTGTCAGGTGAGCTTCCGGGCGGGGGGAGCGCGGCATTATCATCCTTGACAGGCTCGGCAAGTATCTGCTTATGGCTCAGGCTGTTTCCTCCCTCCCCCCCTCCCACCCCATGACACGCACACACACATTGTATAATCACACTTTCCTTCTCACCTTAAGAAAGGAGAAAAAAATACCGGGAAATATTTCCACTTTAATTGTCACAGGGAGCTCGCGGCCTGCTGGTGTTCCTGCCTGCCTGGTAAGGCGTCTGCGGCCTCCCCGGGCCCCTCAGCGGCATGCTGGGGGCAGGCAGCTGGACTGGCGTGGGGGGAGCAGGGACACTGGGGCCGCCTCACCCGCTGCAGCTCCAGGGGCACGGGGTTACCTACACCCCAACTCTGAGAGGAGGGCGTGTGGCTGGGGTTCAATGTGTCAGATCAGTTTCTCCGGCAGGGTTCATGTTCTTTTGAGCTCAGAGTCCTCGGGGTGGGGGAGGCCCCGGGCTGACACAGCAGGTTGGGCCCCGGGGGTGGGCTCAACCCACTCTTACCGAGGTGGCAGGGCAAACAGCTGGGTGGGGGAGGGGGAGGAAGTCCCTTCCTTCCCATCCGGCACAGATCTGTGGGGCAAGTCACCCTTAGCTGGGCAGGAGGGCTTGTCCACATCTGCCTTCCATACACACTTTCAGACTGCTATTCTGGGTTAGTTTCCTTTCTTAGCTCATTGTGTCTGTTCTTCCACTCATCAAGTCCAAGGGTCATTTATTCCTCAAATGTGAGCTAGGTGTGGGAGACAGATAAACAAGGCATCCCACGCTGCCCCCCACAGCTCTCTGTCCAGTGGAGAAGGGGGTCCTAGCTCCCAGTAGTCACCCAAAGGGTGGGGGGCTAGCATGGACATGGCAGATGCTCTAGAAGCATCAGAGAGGGGCATCACCTTAGCTTAGGGTGGTGGGGGTCACGGAAGGCTCCCAGCCAAGGCTCCAAGGGTTGCATCCAAAAGTCAGAGACAAGGCTACCGTGTGGACCAGGGCCTTTGAAACCAGCAGGCACTGGAAGCCCAACACCAGCCCTCCGAGCTTGTTAGGACCCTGAAAACGCTCCTGAGACGCAGGAAGCCAATCATCACGGGCCCCAAAGGAAAAGAAAACTGCAAAATCAAAATGAGTAAATGGTCCATTAAATGCCTACAAAACATGCTATTATGTCACCCGGTCAACTGCATCTCCACTCAACTCCTCCAAGCTTATATAGAAAATACACTGAATGTGGCATGTGGGTAAACTGAGTGGGCTTGACGTGATGAGGGGCAAGGCCTGCACGAGAGTGGCCCGGTCTGGCCCTTGGGGTAGCCCGGGGACGAGGGGAAGTGCGGGTCCTAGCGGGGACGCAGGGCACCCCATCGTCGGGCTCAGCAGGGCTGTGGGACACACGTGTGTGCAGGCGGGGTGGCAGGGTCCTGCGGACAGGGGCCCGATGAGGAAAGGCAGTGGGGGAACCCACAGAGGGGTCGGGAGGGCCTGCCCGTAGCTTCCCGGGCGCCGACGCTTCGTGGGCCCCAAGATCAGAGCATCCAGTGCGCCCCCCGCGCCTCCTGCGTGCCCCTCGGCAGCCACAGCCGGCGCCACTGAAGATCAACACGCATCCCACAATTCACTGTGGTTTGTTTTCCCCTCCAACTCCAGATGGCCTATCTGGGGACGGCCGAGGCCCCTGGGTGAGGACCGTTGCCGGTTTTGATGAGCTGTGCACATATGGATACCCAAACATCTGGAGCGGCCATGTGCTGCTCGGGGCGGGCCAGCCCTGGCGAGCCAATCAGGAGCCCCGGGGCGCCAGGGGGTGCGCGTGGCCCAGCCAGCGAGCGCCAATAAATTATTCATGACCGAGTTATTTGTGGTGCGAGGGGTCCATCAGCTACTTTGATTAAAAATCCAATGAGTAATGAATATGCAAACGCCAGTGACTGCTCCTAGCAACAGATTTGTCAAATTGTCTATACTTCACCGAGATAAAGGAAAATCTCCTGGGGTCCCGAAATTGAAAAAGCGCACCGTCAAATCACAGCATTATCTTAATTATCAAATCTCCTTGGCCGTGCAAATACCCCGCGTGAAGCTGAGCGGGGCGACGGGAGAGAGAAAGAGAGAGAGAGAGGGAGAGAGAGAGAGAGAGATTTGTCTCCGAAACTGGGAGCCTGGCTAGTGAGAAAGAGCCTGGTGGAGGAGAAGTGATTTTCATTCACATGGTGACTCCACAGCCATTTAATTATTTTAATTAGGCTTAATTAGTGGTAAATTTACAATGATATGCTTGATACCTGGCATTAAATCTTTCATGCATAAATGTTTTGTTAAAATGAGAAAAAGGCAAGTGGCATTTTGCCAGCGATTACTGCTGAATGTTCTAATGAAGGATTAGGCTCCGCCGTGATTCATGAAGACAGGCGGGCACCAAACTTGTCTGTGAGGCGCCCGGCACACCGTAACTCAAGTGTTACTTGCATAGCGGCTGTCCCACTAGCATGGCGGCTGTCCTTGTCACTCCAGGGAGCACCTGCTCTGGGTGCTGGCCAGGGTGCTGGGGGGGGTGGAGCAGGGGAAGCTTGGGGGGACTGGCTCCGAGCCCCAAGACCCTCTGTGTGTCCGAGCCACTCCCACTTACCCTCAGAGCGGCTGCTTCTGGGCTGCATCAAAAGCAAAAGCCACAGGGCGTCAAGTGTCACAGAGCAGGTGATTTTCGGTGGCTCTGGCTAGTCTGCGAGCAGCGGGGACCGGGCCCGGCACAGAGAAGGCGTGCAGGACAAGAGCCTCCCCGAGTCTTTGCTTAGGAGTGCCGTGGCCCAGCCTAGGACTAACTACCTGTTTGCCAGAGTTCTGGGCCGCAACAGGTTGCAGTTTGTACAGAGGGACTTTGAAGAGCCTGACAAAATGTCCCCTGCCCTTGTACCATCCAGAGGCCCAGTGTCTGCCCTGCTCCGCCCTACCAGAGATTCCTTTGCCAGGAAATGAGGACTTGTCTGCCCTCAGAGGCCAGCTTCAGCTGCTCCCCTCCCCCCCAGCACCTGACACCTGGACCAAGAGGGAGGCTCTGAGAGAGCCAGGTGGACAAAAGGGAGGGAGCAAGGACAGGAAGGGAGAAGGCGAAGCAAGCCCTACCAACCCTGCCCCGGAACCCTGTACCATGCTTGAGCCTGGCTGGCCCTGTCCCTGGCCACATGCTGCCTCCGTCCCTGGCAGAAGACCCGAGTCCAGAGTGTGACCCGGGGGGCCATGTGCAGATCCCCGCTTCACTTCTGCATCCCTCTCTCCGGCAGCTGCTGCTCGTCCCACCGGAGGGGGAGGCCGTGCCTGGCATAGCAATGATGCTGTGTGCACGGCCTGGCCTCCTGCCTCCCTCCTCCCTGCCCCGCACTTGATCCCCAGTCGCCTCCCTCCCAGGCTCCCCCATGCTCTCTTCCCTTCTCATTAGCTCAAGCTCCTCTTAACTCAGTGCTAATGCCTTTGGCTCTGACTTAACCATTTCCCTGGAGAGTCCTGATGTTATGTTTCTTAAGCCCATTCTGAATCTCCCAACTATGGGGTTATGTTTCTTGGTTTC
>NW_027397087.1:34332976-34352580 GCF_003265705.2 Callorhinus ursinus | reverse complement strand
CTTTCTTTCTTTCTTTCTTTCTTTCTTTCTTTCTTTCTTTCTTTCTTCTTTCTTTCTTTCTTTCTTTCTCTCTCTCTCTCTCTCTCTCCTTTTTTCTTTCTTTCTTTTTTTGTTTTTCATTATACTCATTCAAGGAGCATTTACGCAGCCAGGTGGGTTTTCCTCCCTCCAAAGTAGCCACTACTTAAATCTGTCAGAATGGTAGTTCCATGAGGGCAGAGACATTGTTAGTCTTGTTTGCTATTCACTTCTAGCCTACCGTCTTGCACATGCAATGCTTAGATCCTTCTTAGTGTGTATAATCACTTCTCTGAGAGGAAAGGTCTTCAGGGCTCCATTTCTGACAGTGAGAATCCACCTCCCAATGCTGGGACAAGTAGTTGTTGGGTGGAAAAAAAATGTACATACAAACATCATTCTATTTATTCTGACAAGGCAGATGTTGACACCCCAAGGTGATGCCCCATAGTCTACCCTGTGGTTTTGTGCCCCCACCCCCCACCAGAACAAGGGCACACACCCCAAGATGTGCCACGCTCTTCTTTGAGAAACAACGATTTCGGGGCTGACCAGACTGGATCATGGTTGGGCCAGAATATGGGAGTCGTGGGCTGGAGACAATAGGGAAAGGAGGGAGCTTTTCAGATGAGGGAGAAGAGCTGTGAGATGCTGGGTGGAGGACACATTCCCCGCGTGGAGGGTTTTGAAGTCCCCAAAGGGTCATTTCCACACAACATGGGACAGTTTCACACACCCCACTTTTACTAGGTCAGATCACGTGGAGCTGGGGAAAACATTCTCCTCTTCAGGTGGACGTGACAGGCAAGGTCTGACGGCAGGAGAACACTCTGCCACAAATGAGGAAGGGTCAGGATCCACAGACTCCAGGATGGAAGCTACTAGAAGGGTGCTGGGAAGAAGGTAGAACTCAGATTATTTGCTGTTTAATAAAATTGCAATGATAGATGCCCAATAAATGCAGCAGAGCGAACGTATGTTTACATTCACTCCCTCCCTTAAACCCTACTAAAATAACAATGAAAGCATAAAAATAGAGGCATAAATCCACACTGGGCATGAGTAAGAGGAAATGACATCACACGAGAGATCTCAATAGAATTTTTGAGGCTGGGAAGTAAAAGAACTAGGGACAGATAACTCATCAGATGGGAGACAGCCAAGGCCCCTACACAGGCAAGGGGGTGGTGGTGGACCCGGGAGACGAAATGAGGCAAACTCTTCCTCACTACCGAACCCCGAAGAGTCAGGAACTGGAAGCCGAGGAGTGAGGTGGTGCTGAGCCGGGCAGACCCGTCTGGGAATGCATGGTATCTTTGCTGTGGTGGGTCACCCAGACCCTGCCAAGAACCCATTTCCCCAGCTCCTGGGAATGTTGTTGGCTGACAGCTCTCAGCCCAATTTCCTCGCCCAGACTTACCTGAAACCAGAGAGAGCACCTTGCCCCAGGTTATATCCTGTCCCTGGGGGAAGCCCACATCCACTGTCTGGTCAATGCAGGGGTTAAAAGGCCCAACTATCTTGCTGAAATGGGAAGACTCTGAAGGACCATCCCAGTCCCGGAGTTGCTACAGGACCAGCTGAGGTCTTTGTTGCAATGGTACTAGGTCGCCTCCTCCCTCTGCCGATAGTACTCCCTTCATTTCTCCCAGGTGTTGATCCCCAGAGCACTCCCAAACAAACCCGAATACAAATCTCCGTCTCAGAGCCTATTGCCTGGAGAGCCCAACCTAAGAAGGTCAGTGCCAGGAGTGGTCCCGGGGAGCAGACTCTAAAATGCCCATGAGGACTCCAGCACTGGTATGACGGAGCGTGGATGACTCCCAGCATGCTGTCTTGGGGGAATTGTGAAAACGTTCACGAATGGTACACTGGAATGGGATACCAGTGCAAGGTAGTACTCTGGTGGGGACAATATTCAAGACATTTGAGAAGTTCTAGGGAAGTAATAATTATAGAGACTATCAAGTTCAATGGCAACTGCTACGGGCAATCAGGTGCATTGGAGAAAGAAAGAAAAGGCGGAGGGTGATTCATCACCAACGAAAGGCTAAGTCTGAAAGTCAGCGAGCCCGATCCGCAGCACATAAAAAGACTTCAACTCTTGGAGCTGGAGGGCCAGAAGAGGTGAGGACCAGACCCTACAATCATAAGAATAGCAGAGCTCTTGAGGAGACTGAATTCTTGGACTCAGAAAGTCGGTCATGCCAAGGTCAGGGCCATGACCGGGAGGAGTGGGACACTGAGACCTGGATGGGGCCATCCAGGTTGATGCACTCCAAAGTCTTCCGGATCCCTCTGGACCCTCTGGGTCCACAGAAGTTGTGCTCTTTTTTTTTTTGCTGTTAAAAGACAGCAATCCTGTCTTGCTTGAAGGTGGTACAAAGGCCTCTCCCCTGGAAGGCAATGCAAAACTTTCTCCACCACCCCTGCTGATCCCCAGGCCTATCATGACACCCCTGTTGGGGGCGGGGGGAATACCGGGGGACAGGTAACAAACGGAGTCTTGACCCAGGTATCTTGCAACAGATCAACCAAGTCTGCAGATCTACCCATTGTTCATTTCCCAGACTTCAAACGGACATACTTAGTAGTTGGCAGAACTAGTCCTTGACAGGTGGAGTGAAAGTGATTGTAGTGAAGGCAGAGCGGAAGCCCTTAAATGGCCTCCGCACCCAGGGCCAAGGCAGTAAATGAAAACCAGTATGACCTTGCAGAGGGAATGGAATCCCCGCGAAGGCAGGTCACTTGGGGCAGTGCAGGGCACACTGGAGTGGTCCCAGTGGGGTGCTGCCCAGATGCCCCTCAGGCTGCAGGCACTCACTTCCTGAGCTTTGCTGACTCTCAGCTCAAGTTTCTTTCCAGGAATTGCTCTTAATTCAAGAGAACCCTTTTGCCCAAGGTCACCACCCCTCTCCAGGGTAGCACACTTCCAATGACTGGTCAATGGTCATTGGGGGAATGTAAAAGCCCAGCCCTCTTGCCTTCCCAGCAGAGAACTGAGATCCTTCCAGCCCCAGGGCTCTCTGAGATTGGCTGAGTCTTTTTGTTGTGACTGCAGTTCCTTTCCTCTCTGCCCGATCCTGCTTCCCTCTCTGGGCACAGTGACATTCTGCAGGCAAAACTCAGAGTCTATTTCCAGGAACTGTGCTGATATGGTCTGTTACAGATGAAGTTTGACCAAGGATTTCCTCCCTTCTTGGCACCACCATCTCCCTCAGCCAGCAGAAAAGAGCTTTGCTCTTGGAAAGGAGAGCCCTGGCCTGCGGGGGAAGCAGGTACCACTGAAGGTAAGGTGAGTGCAAGTCTGCCCCTTGACTCCGGGATGCTGGAGGCCAGGCTCCTCCCTATTCCTTCCCCAGTGGATGACTTTTTTCTGAGGGAAACCAACAGGCCCAAGAGGAAGTTCTTGCAGATGCTGGCAGAGGGAGTACCACAAGGGATGGCAGGCCTCTACCTCGTTATCCCAGAGTGAAGCCACCCACCCAGGCACTGAGAGCGTCTGCACACTTTTTAGCCTTTTATGAGTAAATGTGAATGGAAAAACAAGAATTATCAGATATTTGAGGACCATCTCTAACTGGAAATGCAGATGTCAATATGGAATCGTTGGAAAAGGAACTCGGGAGAAAGAGAAACAGTGTAGAGAGGATATGAAAACTTCCAATAAAAAAGTAAAATCTCAGATAAAGACCTAGTGTCTATGCAACAGAAACAGGATGCTATACAAAAGGAACAGTGAGAGATTCTGGAAATTAAAATGCCCATACTAGAAATAAAAACCGTGATGTAGCATACTGTGATGTGCGGGGGGTGGGGCGAAGGGAGAGAAGTGTGCTTGTGAGCGTGTATGAGTGTGAGCGCGTCGTGTACGGGAGTGTGTGTATGTAGGAGTGTGGGTCGTATGAGTGTGTGTGTGAGTGTGGATGGAGAGATAAAAAATGAAATCTCCATCTTCCCGAGAAGGAAGATTTTAGATTACATCTAAATTTTTTTTTTCAACCAAGAAGTGGAAGTGTAAACATTTTACTTAGAAATATGAAGATAAATACAAGCAGAAGTAGCTAAAAAATAGAAACCAATTCGCCTCTAGGTTTTGGGAAATCAGAGCTGCAAGGGCTGCCTTTCTCTTAAAGCCCCGTGGAACTATTGATGGTTTAAAGGTGATCCATGTATTACCTTGTTTAAAATGCAAATCAAATTTTTAGAATGATTTACAGGCCATCTGCTCCTTGGGTCACCTCAGGTGAGTGACTTGGTTTCCTCATTTATAGAATAAAGGCCAGACCACTGGCTTTTTCGGGCTGTTCTGAGAATTCTGCCAGATAATAAATATGAAGCAAGTGTTCACCTGGAAAACTCCGTACAAATGAAGCTAGCTTAGGAACATTTTACCCACTGCTGGATTTGGCCAGCGAAATAAGCTGGTTGTGCTTTTTGGATGGCAGTGTTCAAAAAGGCAAATCCCTTTTCGTTGTAAAGGCTTTAAATGTCTCATTCTGAGACAGATTGTCTCATCAGAAATACTAACATATCTGGATGATTTGCAAACCAGCCACCAGCTAAATTTGTTGCCTCCTAAAATAGTTTTGAGATGTCTTTAGGACAGGCCCAGTCCCAAACACATTGATGAAGGCAGCCAAGACTGTCTTTGGCGCTCCCACTCCCTTCCTGGCCTGCAGTCTCTGCAGCCCCCATCCCAGACACCCCTGTCCCCTCTGCCCCTTTCCCAGTCCTTCCCTCCAAACAAAACCTGCTCTCTGAGAGGAACTGAAAACCTAACCACACTGCAGATTATGATATAACTGGCCAATGGTAGCTTATGTCAAACTACCCCTTTCGGAGAAGAATGTGCATTTAAACATGGAATAAAGTATTAAGCCAAAGAAATGAAGCTCTAATGGTGAATTAATGCAGAAACTAGACATTAAAGAAGGATATTTTGGGAAATGACAGCATCCTAGTCCTTCTAAAATTATATCACACCCATAAATAGAGTTGGAATCTCTATTTCTCCACACAGGCGGCCCCCTATCTGATGGAGCCCTGCTCTGGGACCCAACACAGCATCTATGCCCTGGAAATTAAAATGCCATGGTAGAAATAAAAACTGTGATGTAAACATACTGTGATGGGGGGAGGAGGGAGGGAAGTTTGCATGTGAGTGTGTATAAGTATGAGAGTGTGGTGTGAGTATATGTGTGTATGTATGAGTGTGAGTCGTATGAATTAATAGAATCCTGGCACTTCACAGATTACTCCTTCAAAGAATCTTTTCTAGCTGCCTCCCTGGTGCAAGAAGTCCCTTCCTAGCATCCCTCGACATATTCACCCTCTATGCCAATGGCAACTTTCTTCCTTCAAGACCTAGCTTCATGCTACTGTGGGTGGTCTTTATTATTAGAAAGGACTTCCTCTTACCAGTTTGAACTTTAATTCCCCTAATTTTAATTCATTGGTCCCGTTTTCACCCCCTGAAACAAAAGGGAACAGCAAGCGGAGCCTCCTTCTTGGTGACGGTCCTTGGTTTATGTGAAGACGTTGTTTTAGTTGGCATTTTCCAAAGCGTGTCCCATTGAACACTAGTTCCAAGGGATGCTACTAAGAGGTATGTGATGAAATGGTTGGCCAGTCAAACAGGTTTGGAGAATGCTGAGCTAATTGAAGTTGCACAGATTTCTTTACTGCTGGACTTTGGGGAGCTTTCATAAGCTAATGCACCAAACCGTGCTCTGAGAATGGGATTTAGAACTCTCTGTTTTCAAACTTGGGTAACCCTAGAATGCTCCTTTAGCGGGTGCCTTGTGGGATTAGCGTTGGGGAATTACTGGTCCTGCAGAACAAGCCCTGTACTGGGAATCACTGGTGTGCAGGAGCCAGTTCCCACCAACTCACAACAGCCAACTGTGCACACCTCTCCCCAACTCTGCCTTTGGTGATGGCAGACGGGGAGCTTGAGATTGGCCACAGTGGGAGTGTTTACACAACATAAACTGGCGAATGCTACAAATCAAGGCTCTGGGTTCTCGGAGAACTGATCATTAAACATTTACCAGCACACCACTCAATCAGAGGTCTTGGGTTAAAACCACCAGACACTAGACCTCGAACGAGTCATCGCGCCTTTTTGGGTCTCTCCTTCCATCTGTCATAACGTAGAAGCTCAGCGGTCCTCTTCTGCTCAGAGATCCTGTGACTCCTCTCAGAATGCCCTTCTAGGTTCAACATCCCCAGTCCATTTGCCCATTCTTCACGTGTCATGATTTCTAAATTTCTCACCACACTGGCTGGCAGTTCAAGATGCCAAATGGCACCTGTGTGGTCGGTTTCCTTCAGAGATGGAAGTTTCTGGAAGGAGACACCACCTTCCAGATGTGTCCGGGACAGTGTGAGCTGGTGGGCTATAGGAGCACCCAGGTAAGGGTCAGAGGCATCTGGAGGGAGAAGGCTCCCGCACAAGGCAGTCCAACATCTTCAAAATGGTATATTTCTGCTACTAGTGTGGCTACTCCTGCCTCTCACACTCAAACCATGCGTCATTAAGTGGTGATACATCCAGGTTCTTGGGTGCAGTGTGAACCCTATCTACCACGTGACCTTGACTAATTAGACTCTCTGTGCCTCACTCAGTTTCCTTAGCCATAATCTTGGGAAATCACAGTACTTAGCTAGATGGTTATTATCAGGATTAAATGAGAACGCATGTAAAGCACTGAGGATAGTGTCTGGCACATAAGTGCTCAACGAAGAACAGCTTGCATCACTTGTTGTTATTAATCAATTACAACACTCTTTCCCACTGTCTTAGATGCCCTTGGTGCCCTGCCCAGATCCTCTTTGCCTGGCCAGTTCTCCCAACTCCCAGCTGTTGTGAGTTTGGGATGCTAATAGCTCACAGCTACCCTCTTCTCTGGAGCATCTCCCTCAGCAGCTGGGAGTCTCCTCTCCAGGAGATACCAGGGGGTCACAGTCTCCTCGCACCTACCCTCAGAGTCAGCCATGGCCAATGACTGATTGACACAGGGATATGAAGGTCTTGCTTCACCAGGGGACAGCTCTGTGGTACAATTTACACTCCGGCACTCCCTGTAGATAAGGCTTTAGCCGAAACCATGTCTTTGTTCAGCTTCTTCTCTTGCATCCTTTACTTTCTCACAAGTTTCTCTGGGGACCACTCCCTCCATAAAGGAGGTACACAGGAATATCTCTTTTGGGATCTATTTCTAGGAACCATACCTAAGATAACCACCGAACCTGTACACAACCTAAACATAGTATCTTATGCAGGGAGAAAACAGGAAAGCCGTGTCTTGACCTGAGCTCTGAAGAGGGGAGTCTCCCCTGATCATTTATAATACAAGCCTATAACTTGTGAGGGTTTGAGCTATGTCATGGTACTACCTGCATGGTCTGGGAATCCCCAAATCTATAATCAACATAAAAATAATACCAAGATGGAGAGGGATGCCCCGAGGCTATTGAAAGGAAGCAAACTCAGGCTCTGGCAACATGCCATCAACCCAAATTATTCAGATAAAGCTCCATTGACAGTAGTCTCGTAATCCTACACAACCAAACACACAAGGAATCCACCCACCTTGAGTGAGAGTCAGGACACCCAACAAATAATAATATTAGATCCTAACACTTTCCACCCAAGAAACTCTAGATAGTCGAACTACCAGTCTCTAAAAATGAGCATGCTTGAAACGAATACATATGTAAGAGGAGGCATTGACAACGTAATAAGAACATGGCAATATGGGAAAATAACTTTCATGCTGCAAAAGAACCCAATAGAATTTTTAGAAATGAAAGAAATAGAACCATTGATATAAAAAAGGGGATGAGTTAAAGAATGGATTAGATATAACTGGAGAGAGGTTTAGTGAGCTTGAAGATATATCTGAGGAAAATACCTAGCATGCAGGGAGTTTGAGATAGAAATACAGACGAGTAGTTAGGAGATATGGAAGGCAAGATAAGAAAACAGCATGTACATCTGGTTGGAGTTACAGAAGGAGACTGGAGAGAATGAGAGAAAGCCAACATTAGATAATGTAATGGGTAAGAATGTTTCAGAAGTGCTGATGAGCATTAATCCTCAGACTCAGGAATCACAGATAGTCTCAATCAGGATAAATAAAAACAAATCTACCCCTTGCACACCACACATTGTACTAAAACTTCAGAGCACCAAAGACACAGAGGTCTTCTGAGAGAGAGAACAGAGAAAAGTTAGAGTACTATAAAGGAATTAAAAACTGTAGAGTAATATCAACTTTTAATAGCATCTATAGAAACAAGGAGAAAAAGGAATAACATCTTCAAAAAATTGGGGGAAAAAACCCTGCCAGATTAGAATTTTAGTTAAGAGTCCAAAAAAAAGGGGTGGGGGGAAGGAAAGGTATTTCAAAGATGAACAGGGTTTTCAATTAACAGGTATTCTGTGAAAGATCTCTAGCAGGATTATTCTGGGAAGAAGGAAACTACCTAGAAGCAAGAACTGAGGTGTAAAGAGAACTGTTAAAGAAAACAAACACGTGGATGTATCCAATCAAGTAGTTCCTGTAACAAATAATTTTATTAAATATAAAACAATATGAATCTAAAATGTTGGTTAAGAATAGCATATAAGTTGGGAAGGGGCCTTAAAACCCCCCAAATACCTTTAAAAAAAAAAAAGATGGGAAGGGACCAATAGAGGTTAAATTATCCTAAGGCCATACGTTATCTGATGATATGGATTTTTAGTAACTTTAGACTTTATTAAGTCAAGTATGCGTGTTTAAAAAATTAAGGACAACCACTAAGACAATGTCTAAGCTACACATCAGTAAAAGGAAAAGAAGAGAAATAAGGAGAAAGATCACTCAAACCAATGGAAGGAAGAAAAAGAAGTATAGAAAAAAGAGGAAAAAGAATGCAAATAAATTAAATGACAGATGTAAATCCATATAGATTAATAATCACAATATATTTTAGTGGATTTAAATTTCTGGTTTAAATGGAAATGATCAGATTGGATTAAAAATTTTTAGCTCTCTATTATGTAGAAGGCATGCATAAATCATAAGGACATTGAAAAGTTGAAAATAAGGGAATAGAAGAAGTTGCCATGAAGGAAAGCAGAGTTGAGAGAGGAAAAGAGATGCTCTTGATGGCATCAGTTAGACTTCAGAATCCAGCCTTTACCCCTTGAATATCCAGCCATGTGAGCCCATAAACATCCCACACCTTCCACTGCTTTGATTTGGATGTTTTCTCTTGCAGCTGAAAGATGACTGATCAATGCAAAGGTGGACATGTGCGCTGGGGATGCTGGCCACTCGAGGAAAGGCAAGATGAGAGTCGCGTTTTAGGAGACATTGGAAAGAGGCGGTGGACAAGGCAATCGTTCAGGCCGGAGGGGGCCAGAGCTGGATTTAGGAAGTGCCAGGAAAACTGGAGAAGAAAAGGGCATGCTCCCAGAAGCCCAAGGTGGAAGTGTGACTAGTCTAACCTTAAAAATCTTCATTCACGCAGCCCCTGAGAACACGCTAGAGTTTATAAGACATTAATGGTGGGGCTTCCCTGCTCAGAGGAGAGCCTTTTGAAAATATTTCCAGGTGCTCAGCCAACCTAACCACGGTCATTAACAAAACAACAAAAACCAACAGCAAGAGTATTTCAGTTGCACCTTAGATGGAAGTGTGAGGGTGTCCGAAAATCAGTAACTCTGGAACAAGAGCTCAAGAAACCCCAATAAAGATACGCCCTGTATCTGAGACTAGTTGATTTACACATTTCTAGATAGAAACCCAGGAACATGGGTGTCTGCAAATGGGACACGTAGGGCTGACTGCTGTCTTTCTGAGCTTCGTTTTTCTTATCTGTTACATGAGATGATTGGACCAGATCTCCAGCAACCCTTCTCACTTTGAAGTTCTTTGCGTTTATTTAAAAATTTTTTTTTCAAGTGTGAGATAAACTAAGCAGAGAAGTGCAGGTTGTTCTTTCTGTGCCTCTGTGTGTGTGTGTGTGTGTGTGTGTGTGTATGCGATCAACAACCACGTGTGGGTCTGTGTTTTCCTCTTGGTGTCTTACCATGGCTCTCTGCACACCCACCTGTGCGGGTGCATGATCATTTGTTCCTTCCTCCCTCTCCTCCTCTTCCCCCTGCAACTCTGTGAGATGCATGAACATTTCTCAGTTATGTGAGGTCCTCAGCAGGAGAACGGAGCCAAATAATGGTGTTTCTAGTTATTACTCTGATGAATCACAGGGGAACAGCCTTCACCAAGGTAGAACGGCTTGCAAAGAATATGTTCATTCAATTAAAAAAAAAAAGAAATTGAAAAATAAGATAGTGCCAACATGGGGCTCTGAGTTATGTAGGGTTTATGCAGTGATTCCATTTGCAATTCAAGTGAGTAACACACCAGAGAGGCACGTGGGAGCAAACTCCTTGGAATGGGGGAAGGGTTCCCATGGCCAGCTAAAAATCCTGTGCCTCAAGTGAAGTTTCTGGAACAAGGAAGGGGAAGTATAGAGACCCCTTGGCTTCCCACAGTCTAGTCTGAACAGAAGATTCTGTGCTAGAGATGCTGTGACTCCAAACAGGGAGTACTGTTTCACCTGTAACCTCTACTGTCCAGGTGGCCATGTTTTATACCATGTGATTCCCTCCCCCATCCCGTCAGCCAATGGGCTCACCTGCTGACCTCTGAAGTAGCCTGACGCAAAATGATGAGCCAAGCCAGTCAGATCCTGCTTCTCTGACACTGGACCTGCGCTTGGATCTGGTACCAAGAACGAAGCGGTCAACAGCGGAGGCTGCTAAGGAGAGCTAGGTCATGGTGGCCAGGTACAAACCGAAGTTTGGAGGAAGCAGAGAGTCAAAAAGACAGGGGATGGGAGTTAGGAGGCAGTAGAGGTGCCATGTGATAGACAAGCCCCCTGCGGTCCAGGAGAGTGGGAGCAGGGGAGCTATTGTGAGGCACTGTTCTAGAAGCTGGGAAAGAGACAAAAATCCCTCTCTTCACACAGCTCGCCTGTTAGTGGGCCGTCCCTGGGGTGCTGCAGTGGTCGGCATCTCTGACCTGCATGAGCACACCTCGTATCGTTCCCGATCAATTTCATTTTCCCCAAACCCCAGACAATTGTACTCTGGGAATATTGGCTCCCTCTGCATGGCAGGATTTTGGTCACAAGTCATAGAAAGGAACTTTGGCCAATTTAAGCAAAAGAGGAGTGTCAAGGCTCATGGAGCTAAGGGAGATATATAGTTCAATAGAATTGAAGAGAGAGCTTTAGGACCCAGACCTCTCCCACCCTACCTTCTGGCCTCCCTGCTCCCTGTGCTTGACCACCTGCGGCAGACAGGCCACACGTGGCCGGGAAAATGGCTGCCACCAACCCACACTCATGCTCTCCCCGCTCAGCCTCCTCGGTAAATAGAGAGGGATCCCAGGGAAGATTCTGATTGATCCAGCCAGGTCGGGTGTACCCCCAGACCAACCACAGCTGCCAGGGACCAAAGCAACAGAAGTCAGGCCTACATACATAGCAGCTTGTGGCCAGTGGGGTGGCGTCTTTACGAGATAAAGCTAGAACAAAAAAATTCGAGAGGAAGCAACACTAGCTACCATGGCCTAATGGATTGTCAGAGAAGAAAGCCCCAAACAGCCAAGGCCAGATTTTGGCCCCAAGTCCCTAACTCACCGCTGGCCTTCCCGGATCGGGATCAGCCCTGGGAGAAAGCATTTTGTACCACATAACGTTGAGTCTATTTACTAATCGCCTCTGAGAAAGCGGCTGCTGGAATACATCAGGATAACTCGATTGTAAGATTTTAATGACATAACATTGAGACCTCGGGAGGCCTGAGCCCTGCAGTCGATCAATTCACATACCTTTCACTCAGACCCAAGTGACTGAAAATCATTTTGCTCCCCAAGCTCTTAAAGGTCAGGAGTTGAATGCTTCAAGAAAATCTCTTTCTCTATGGCAGGAAACCTCTTGCATTTAGAGTCCTGTCAATCAGGAGCACCCCAGGAGGGCTCAGAAGGGGGAGTGCAGAAAAAAGGCTGCCTGTGTTCCTTTATTCCTTTTCCCTGGCGGGGCTGGTATTGGAGTGTGTGTGTGTGTGTGTGTGTGTGTGTGTGTGTGTGTGTGTGTGTGGCGTGGGGTTGTTGGCTGGGGGGAGAGCAGAGAAGCCTGGTTGTTAGAAGGTCCTTGTCTTCTCCCAAGCTGCTGTGTGGTTCCAACTTTGAAGTCCCAGAGCCATAACGCCCTTCCACCCTCTACAACCACCTCCCCCCAAAAAAGGTCTGTTCCAGATTGTGTCACAGTTTGGGAGGGAGACAGGGAGAAGCTGGGGTGAGCTCCGAGACCGGGACACCCTCCCAGTCCACCCCAGCCCCCCAGTCAGCTCTTCAAGAAAACCCTCTTTTTCAAATCCGCTCCTGCAGCTCAGGGCAGGTGTCCAAAATGCAAATGAAGCCCCAGTGCCTCTGGGCCCCAGCTTGGCAGGGAATCTGGAGCTATGTGGCCCCCTCTGCTAACTGGCCTGCAGCTTAATGACATGCAAATGGGAGGGACACTGTCTGTCAAATGGGGCCTAATCCCTTTGTTCCTACCTGCCAGCCGGGCAGCCTTTTCTGCACCAGTTTTGGCTGGGAGGACAGCTGCGAGGTGCTAATGGGCAGTGCTGGGCAACGCGCGGGCCTCGGTTGCCTGGCAACCACGCTCTCTGAGGGGCCTCAGGTGACGCCTTGGCTCTCAGGGCCCGCAGCACCAAGTGGGGGTTCTTCAGCCTCAGCACCTTCATGCCCCCGGTGCTTGGAGCATCCCGAGAACTTGAGGTTCTGTGGACAGCATGTGACCTTGTGCAGGGGGGCTTACTGGGCCCCAGCTTCCTCACCTCTAAAAAGAGGCAGTTCTTCTTCAATCAGGGTGTCCACCCAGGAAGAGGTGTCCTAAAGGCCAGCCCCCATCTCCAACTCAGCCTGAGCCACTCGCTTCTTCTCTTACGAGTTGGGGTTCAGAGTAGAGAAAAAAATAAAGA
Source organism: Callorhinus ursinus (assembly GCF_003265705.2). Lineage (NCBI taxonomy): Eukaryota > Metazoa > Chordata > Mammalia > Carnivora > Otariidae > Callorhinus > Callorhinus ursinus. Next base: position 34,339,514 of record NW_027397087.1, on the reverse strand, counting down.
TTCATCTGCTAAAATAAACATTGAAAGGCAGTAGGTGCAATGATCTGCCATACCTTTCCCACCACACCGAGGCTGTGGTCTGCCTCGGAAAATCCCCGTTGGGGAGACACACCTGGGTAGCTAGCTCTCCATTTCACAGGCGGTAAAACTGAAGCCCAGAGAGGTGAAGTGAGTTTGTCAGAGTCACATAGCCGGCTCATGCCACGCTGAGATCGCACTGCAGTCTGCAGACCCCGGGTGGGAATTCTTTCTGCTCAACTCACCGCAGAAGGAGGCAGGGCAGTTTAGGAGAAAGATCTGGGTCCTCAGTGCATTCCAGCCCTGGCACTGCATGGATATAAGAGGGTCAGAGGGTTTGGTCCTCAGATTTGGCCATTCAGTAAAGACTGTGGTGCCAATACTGACCTTGGCTTCTTAGCTGTGTGTGTGTGTGTGTGTGTGTGTCTGTGTGTGTGTGTGTCTGTGTCTCTGTGTTGTTTATGTGCATAAGTATAATGTGTGGGTAGTGTGTGTGTGTGTGTGTGTGGTGTGGGAGAGAGAGAGAGGGACTGGGTGATTCCCACCCACCCATGCTCTCTTTTAACACCCCCTGGGGACAGAGTGCCCCCTCGCGCACTGCACAGGCACTGTCTCGTGCCCATGTATGTACAGCAAATGTTGCCTGAGCCCCTGCTCGTTGCTCAGCACCAGGGCCCTGTGGTCCAGTGGGGGAATCAGGACACATATGACACAGTCTGGCCAGGGCGCCGTCCTGGCAGGGCTTGGCTGTACATTCAGCTTCACCCCGGGTCAGCCCAGTCTCGGATCTCAGGACTCCAGACAGAGCAAGAGACTGGGCCTGAGCCTCACTCACACTCAGGCAGGCTCCCGCTAGTTTTGTGCAGGCTCTGGGTGAGGACTTGGGCTTGCCAACTCATTTAATCCTCGGGATGAACCTTTTAGACAGGGATGATTATCATCCCCATTGTGCAGGGGAGAAGGCTGAGGCTCGGCAACAAGGGGAAGTGTCATGACCAAGGTCAGCTGGCTATTAAGGGCAGAGAGGGAGAATAAAGGAAATAGCTTTTATGATTACAAATCTGTTGTTGCTTCTAGTACATCCGAGCCTTCCTTTAAAAAGATCTCTGGGGACAGGTTAACCCAATGACCACATCTCCCTCTTGTATTAATAACCTAATGGAGGCAGCTCGGTCGAGTAGAAAAATCCACAGGAGAATGGGTTGGACGTCCCACTCCCTTCGTGGTCAGTGTGGCTTCTCTGGTCTCTGGACTGGGGCAGGGGGTGTCGGGCCAGGCACTCCAAGTTCCCTCCCTGCTCACCGTGAAGGTCTCAGCCCCCAACCAGGTCCTCGGCCAAAGAACAGTTCACTGGGCTCCACAGAAAGTGAGAAACCTGCTAAAATTTGCAGAGAGCCATGAATCTGACTGTCTTCTAACTAAAGCCGAGGATGCCAGAGGGGATCTTAACTATCTATGGGATTTATCGATCTGTCAGTCCCAGGCTACCTGGGAAACAATTAGAGGTCAACACGCAACACAAAATGAAATTTGCAGCTGTCAGATCAACCATTTGGAAATATTCCCTTGCCCTTTTACCTCTATTTGCCGTCAAGAGAAATCCTTCCCAGGAACAGAATGGACGTCGGGGCTGGGAGCCATGCATCATGCATGCAGGGAAGGCAGCTAGGAGACCCGGCTCAGCCTGGCCCTGCCCAGAGGACACTAGCCTGGGAGCCTGGGAGCCCGGGAGCCCGGGGCTGTCCCGCCCTGCCGCTTAGTCCCCGTGGGGTCTGGGACAAGTCACCCCATTTTCTGGGCTTAGTTGGGATTTTTCCTCATCTGAAAAGTCCCGTCCTGTGTGTATAAAAGTCTCGACTTCTACCTTTCTAGTTTGGCTAGAGCCACAAATAATTGGCTGCGAAACCTCCCTCCTTGAAAAACAGTCTGAGTTGCTAAATGACGAATATAGGTCATTGTTGTCTCCTTGTCCCTTTACTAACCCATCTGCCACCTCCTGGCTCCTTATCCTGCCCTTCACCCCGGGCCTACCTTGCGCTCCACCAACTGTTAGTTAAGTCCCAGCCAAAATGTCAACTCGTAATGGCTTAATGGGACTTCATCTAAAAGTACTTAGGTCCTCTCGAGGAGATGGGGAGACCCAGCGGCACAATGAAGCCACGAGGGGCGGGGGTCACATGCTGTGGCACCTGCGAGTAGGAAGCTGTTTTTGATGGGGCTGGGAAGTGATATTCTCAGCTCCCCGCTTCCGGCCCACCCATCGAATACTTGGGGACATTCTGAATGGAGCAAAGATCATCTGTTTCCTTTACTGCAAGACTCACAGCCCTTATATCTCCAGAGGGTGATAAGAGTATTTGACATATTCACAACTTTTTTCAGAGGGCCTCGGTTCCGAGAAAAACATTTTGGTCAATGCTGAGCTAGTCTCACCCCTTCATTTTATTTTATTATTTCATTTCATTTCATTTCATTTCATTTTACTTTTATTTTATTTTATTTTATTTCATTTCTTCCCCCTTCAGTTTAGAGCTGAAGAATCTCAAATCCCTAGCAGCTCACGAGACACAGAGCAGGGTCCAGGATTTTCATGCCCAAGTTCTTACCCCACCCTCCCACTCTGTACTAAAGACACCCTATAGTCTGGTCTTGTCAAGGCCCATTCTGCTGAGAGCTTCCAGAAAGCCACTCTCCTGGACTTAGCATCTCCAGGCACATCGGCTCCCCAGCCCTCGCCTGGGCATGGCTGTGGGAAGTTCCAGAACTCCTGAGGGGGGCCCACCTGAGGGGAACGTAAATTCATTTTTGTTTCCTCCTGACTCCGTCCTTGAAGCGCTGCTCAGGAGTAGTTGAGCTCAGGCGCCCGTGGCAGGAAGAGTGGCATCTGGGGTGCTGTTCTCCCCACAATTTGGGCAGGTCATGCTAGCTCTGCATCTGCACACGGCCTGAGCCTGGGGACCTGCGTTGCTGGCGTCCCCGCCCCAGGCAGGAGGGATGGACGGGCACAGCTCTTGGCTGCCGCCTGGTGCAGTAGCTGTGCCGCGTGGAGGTGAACGATGGAGATCTGATGGCTTGAAAATGAGGAGGCACCTTTGCCCTGCAGCCACTCTGCCCGCCACGGGCGGTGCCCAAACCCGCGCCCGTGACCTTGGCAGCCTCTCTTACAGGAGCCCTTGTTTTTCCGAGCCCGTCGTTAGCGCCTGAATCCAGGCCTTCCTCACTTCCCCTTGGCATCACTGTGGCTTTCTAGCAGTTGTCTTGGCTTCTAGCAGACACTCGGGCCTCCCACCAGACCCCCTCTGACCCCCAGCCACTCACAGCATGGAGCCCCCACTCTTTGCAGGTGCCATCCCCCAGCGCCTGGCTCTTAAACTCCCCACAAGTGACCATGTTCACTCAATGCTGCGAATGCACTAAAACTCACTGAATTGTACCGTTTTAAAGGAGTGAATTTGACAGTAGATGAATTCTATCTCAATAAGACTGCTGTTAAAAAAAAAAGGGGGGTGGGGGAATAGTAGAACAACTCTCTGGTCACCCCGGCTGTTTATTGCAGTGTTTCTCAAACTTTTCTGCCCTGGCACCCCTAATAGCAGAGGAGATGGTGCCCCCGGGCCTGGAAGGAGCCTAAAGTTGCCTGTCTCGATCATTTGTTCCTTCACTCATTCAGCAAGTATTTGTTGTGAGTTTTCTGTGCGGCTTAATTATGCAGAAAATGTCTTCTGAGTCTCCTGTTTTTATTTAAAGCTGCATGTGATTTTGCATTCTAGTCAATAATATATCTGTGATCATTTTAATGTAACATATTTTCCCCAAACTCTTCAGTTAGTATTACTGCCCTGGGAAGATGCTCCTTGCAGGCCCCGGGGTTCATGTACCGTCTGCCCCCATCACCTGTTTCCCTGGGCGAACCTGGAGCTGGAGAGGGTGTTGGGGCTGACTCTCCAACATCTCATCCACTCTACCCCATTGGGTCACAGCGTAAGTTTGGAGGGGCTCATTCTCAGCCCCGAGAGAGCACCTGATAGATGCCAAGGGCATTCCTTTCATCGTTGGCTCCGGAGGGGACCTGGGCTGCAGTTCTGGCCAATGAGACCTGACACTAGAGGTTTCTCAGGAAGCCCCTTCTCGTTCTCAAAAGAGAGCTGTGGGAAGCTGTGTTCTCTTTCTCTCTCTGGCTGGAAACGGACAAGGAAGCCCTTTGGCCTGACGACTGCAGACCGGTCCTATCCATGAGCAACTACAAGCAGACAGAGAGACCAGAAGCTGCCTGAGAAAGTCATGAGAAATGATTGAGCTGGGCCCTTGATGGAACTGGACCTGAAGCTCACACGGCTGTGTGACTCAGTATAAAGGAAGTCGGGTTTGTATTCCCGAAGCTGTGAGCACTCTAGCGGCTGGAAAGGACTATAGGTCAAAGTTTTCCACCCAGTTTTTAAGCCTTTAAGCTCTATAATCAGGCCGCCTCTTCAAACTTAGGTGGGCTTATCCCCTCCTCCAGCAGCTCCTCCTCACGCTGAGTTTCTTCAGATTACACACCTCCCTGAACCTACCAGACTTTTCCCTACCTGGCTTCCTTTCCTTACCCCTTCTGTAGCCCTTGCTCGCCCCTTCCACCTCTGCGGCTCTGGGGCTGGTGGGACCCGCAGTGCAAGTGTAGCTGCCCAGAGTCGGGCCTGCTCATTCAGATTGGGTGGCACCTGCCTCTCTCGGAAGAGAAGCCTGGGGCCTCCCAATGGGGCCCCACTGAGCTGGCCAGGCGCCCACTGTGCAGACAGGACAGGAGGCTCAGAATGGCAGGAGCAGGAGGGAGCGGAATGGGGAGATGCAGGCAGGTGAGAGTTCGATGCAGGCAGGAGAGGGGGATGAGCAAGAAGGAGAGGTGGCAGGAGAAGGGGGAGGGAGGAGGGAGAGGCCAGGAGGAGAGACCGCTCAGCAGAGCCCGGAGGGGCGGGGATGAGCGGGCTGCAGGAGCTGAGCGGTGAAGGAGCCAAGTGTGAGCTGCATGAGTGCATAGCTAAGTTCCGGTGGGAGCAATTTCATCAATAGCACTTTACCATACAAGTGATTCTCATCACAGCTGGTGCTAGGTGGGTTGGGAACAGCAATAAAAAAACAGTTTTATTAAAAAAAAAAAAACCATCCAGGTTATTTGAAAAAGCTGTACACACACGCCCCTTCAGGTCCTAGAGGGAGAGGCCCTGGTGTGTAGACAGCCCTACAGGGACTGGGGGGCATGGCCCTCGCATGGTGGTGGTGGGGACAGAAGCCCCCCGACACACACACACACACGTACACACGCATGGACACACACACACACACACACACAGAGCCCACAGGATGTCTCCACAGAAAGAGGCTGATCTGGGCTCTTGGTGGCGCCCGGCTGGCTGGGCTGGAGGTTGGCATCCTTGGCAAGGCGGGGGGCCAGAAAAAGAAGAGGGTCCTCCTGAGCCCCCTCTGGATGCCGGGTCCCGTGCCAGGCATGCCCACACGTGTAACCCCATTGTCACAAGAAGCACTTTCCAGCCTAGACTGAGCTTGTCCAGCACACACAGCCTCAGAAAATAAGTCCGCACGTCACAGAGGCCCAAAGAAGGCTGGAAGAATCAAAGAATGTCAAAAGAATTGTAATATCACAGAAAGTCATGTTTTTAATGGTCTCCAAATATCACCTGAAGGGGAGTTTTAGAACGGCACAGTTCAGAGCCCTGAGGTTCTGGGGGGGCCCCTGTGGTGACGAGCGTGGGAAAGAGGCGGGGAGCAAGGGACCATGACTCCAGCCCCGCCTTTTATGGCAGAGTAATTCTGTTTTCATTTTCTGTGCTGCCTAATATTGGGGTTTAACAAGGTGTAAAATAAATTAATACAATGGAAAAAGAATTCTGATTTAGTTCAACCCACTTTGCAGATGGAGACACTAAGGCCCTGAGAGGTCCCTTAGTTTGCTGGTGACAAAGATGTGTGCCTCACTTAATTTTTTTAAAGATTTATTTATCTATTTGGGGGGCAGGTGAGGAGAGGCAGAGGGAGAGTCTTAAGTAGACTCCGTGCTGAGCCCAGAGCCCAAAGCGGGGCTCGATCTTTCCACCCTAAGATTGCAACCTGAAACCAGGAGTCAGACGCTCGACCGACTGCACCACCCAGGTGCCCGATGATGTGTGCCTTGCTTTAAGAGGTTGTTCCCACAAGCAGATTTTCTTCCATTGATTTCCTGAGAATGTGTGCTTACTGGGGGCTGGTGGGAGCGGGGACTGAGGGGGATTTATTATTCACATTGAAACGGTATGGATGCAAGCACCAGGCTTAAGGATTTTTCGATTTTCCACTCTGTTCTCCAGCTATCGAGAGTCTTATGCTGGCAGATAAGCTGTCCTTGCCCGTCTAATATATTAGTTCCACAATGTATTTATTGATTCTAAATATTTGAGAGGGGAGGTTTTATTTTCTCCTTGTCTCCTTCTCTTTTTCTTTTCTTCTTCTTCTTCTTCTTCTTCTTCTTCTTCTTCTTCTTCTTCTT
>NW_027397087.1:34229662-34332966 GCF_003265705.2 Callorhinus ursinus | reverse complement strand
TTCTTCTTCTTCTTCTTCTTCTTCTTCTTCTTCTTCTTCTTCTTCTTCTTCTTCTTCTTCTTCTTCTTCTTCTTCTTCTACTTCTTCTTCTTTTTTTTAAGCCACTCGACTCTCCATGGGGTTTACTTATAGCCATGGTGTTTCATAAACCAGAATGGATTTAAACTTTATTGCCCCTCAGTTTTATTGCATCTGCTGGGTGATAGTGTAAATATTCCTGGGGTTGTTAATGTTCCCTAATGTGAACAGGGAGTAGAGGTCTACAAACAAATGGTTTGTTGCTAACGGGTTGGAAAATGCGATTTTTAGATCTTCCACCAAAACTAAACATAACAGCACCTTGTGTTTGGATACTGGGTGATAGTTCTCAAGGCTTGGTTTACCACGCATCCTCACCTTACTGACCCTGACGAGAGCTCGGTGAAGTAGGGGGAGCAGAAGTGGAGGCAAAGACCAATCATGACAAGTTTCACGCATAATGTTGGAACCATAAATAATGCTTTGATTTTAGGTAAGCTGTATTGAACAAGTCAACTTTGTACGCACTCCAGCTACGGGCTTTATGTGTCCTGCTTCATTCTCTCCACCCTGAGGAGTTGCTGTTTTCAGGATATAGACAAGGAAGTTGAAACTCATAGAAACGGAATGACTTCCCAAAGGTTGAAGGTCAAAGGTAGCTCAGCTAGAAAATGAAGCGGCCGGGATGGAGCCCTGGGAGTGCCAGGCTCCCCAGCACTGAGCATTAAATGCAGGGCAATTTATAACCTGCCATGTCTTCAGGAACTCACTAGAGGAGAGATAAACGCCCTGATCCCCCATATACCCAGGTGAAAGGGACAGGCAAGGTCAAGGAACTCTTTCTCCGTCCGCTTTGGGAGGAGAGCTCCAAATCCCTGGCACATGTGTGAGGAGACGTAACCCAAGTTGTGTGGTCCAGCCCTGCCACTGTGGACCCACTGGACGCAGTAGCAGCCAGGCTGGGGGGGCCTCCCAGGTCACTCACCTCCAGACCAAGACAGGCTCAGCTCACCCGCTAGGACAGGAGCCTTTTACTTCGTGTCCTCTTGTTTGTCTTTGTGATGGTTTGTTGGTCAAGTTCACACACACTGAGCATCTTCCGTGGGCTCCCACGTGCTGGCTGCCTCTGTTTGCTCAGTTCCCTCTATTATGAGTACCCCTGGTGAAGGGTACCCATGTTCTGGACTTTTCCTGATCTCTGAAGACCACCAGAATGTATCCCCCCTGTTTCCCGTGTCCCTTATACACAGTGCCCTACCAGCAAATCTGGTAAATGGATCTAAACTAAGCCCTTTCTATGTTGCTTCTTCTGGAAAAGAAGTAAAAGCCCCCTGAAGTAATCAAAAGCAGAAAGATCTGGGTTGAGTCCTACTTCATCATTTACTAGCTGTGTGTTCTTAGGCGACTCACTTAACCTGTCTGTGCCACAATTTTCTCCCCTGCAAGAAAGGTGGGGGTTCTACTGAGGAACGGCTCTAAGGAAAGACCCCCTTTCTTGGCTCTTTCAGTGCTTTTGTGGAAACACAAGCTAATGGTGGGGTTTCCCATCCTCCTACTTCCCCTCTCTCCTGAGGTATTCTTTTCCTATCCCAGAGCCGAGGGCTGGCTCTCTGCTCTATGCTCTAGAAGCATTTACTGTCAGTCTCCCTAGATTGTCAACTCACCCAGGGCAAGAACCACCCTGCCCAAACTATTGTGGGGAAGAAATTGTGAGCATGGTTGTTTTCCCCGGGCTTTCTGCAAAGGCAGCCGTGATGACTACAGGCTGATTGACCAGACTTGGGCCCTGTCTGGACCCCGGGAGAGGGACTCTATTTCTAGGCAGAGACCCCATTCAGTGACCTTTTTGTTTTCCATCTTGACAAACCACGCATTCAGCCTACTAATCCTCAGAGGCCAGTTCACGGCATGTCCCTTCCAAAACCTTCCCCAAAGTCCACTTTTGTTTGGGAGCGAATCTCATTGTTTCGGAAAGATTTGTTCCCGTATTTCTGCCCATTCAGTTCTCTCACCCATTCCCTAACTAAATCAGGGGCTGGCACTCAGCAGAGGTCCGCTAGAAAAGTAATGAAAAGCCTCAATTCTAAATAGGGGGAGAAACGCCAAGCCAGGGTCTACAGCACCAGCTGAAGCAGAATTGGGGGCCAGCTCAGCCAATAGGTAAGCATCAGCTATGGTGAGCACACCACCTGTTTGGGGGCATTTGCATGGCAAGAAAGGGGTTGAAAATGCTTGAGAATAGTTGGTATTCTTAAACTGGTCACACATGCCCTTTGTGGTCCTGTCTACCCTTTACTTTTGTGGAATGAATGAACAAAGGCTAGTGGGATGGTGCCCATGGGATTTTTCTTGGCCTTGAAAGTCCTAACCGATGTAATCCACAGTGAGTGGTGGAAAGAGGACAGTGCTGTTCCTGAGAGGTGGGGTCCACTCTGTTTGGTAAGGGCCATTGGGTCCCCACACTGGGGGGCTGGGACGTTCTTGAAAGAGACAAAGAAGTACAGAGTTTTAAAAAACATAAACTCAGAGCTGGAGAGACAAACAGAGGCTGTGAGATAAATGAAGGAGTAGAGACAAAGAGAATAAGTGACAAATATAAGAAGAGATGCACAAAAGTAGGGTTGGCCCGAAACAATCAAGAACAAGAGGCACATGACCTTGGGAGGTTTTACTGAGTGCCCAGGAAGAAGAAAACACAGTTCTGCCCTGGGAACCCTTGAAAGTAGCCATGGGGGCATGAGGCTTACCCCCATGAAGACATGATTGTCTCTCTACCCCGACGCACGCACCCGTACCTGGGAGTGAAAAGGTTTGACCGGCATAGAACAGACCTCTCTGTCTCTTCCAATATACTCAAGCACAAAGCCTGATTTCTGTCCCTTCACCCAAGCCTTCTGCCATTCCTCTACTTCCCTTTATCCGACCACACAACCAAGGAGTTCATTGTTTTCATGGTAAATTGTCATGGGTCACCTTCAACTTCCTGACTAGGAGATGGTGTTGCTGTAGATGCACCTGCCACTGTTCTTTGCAGTGGGGTGGGGGCCCAGCGGGGGCTCCGTACAGAATGCTTAAGGAACAAAGAAGAAGAATCAGCCTGGAAGGGAAGGTGTGAGGAGATGGCCCACTTTTCACTCCTTCCCTCTGGTGGAGCGTATTTGGGGGGGAGTGGGAAGAAGGAAGAGAGTGGGGGGGAAAGTGCACACAGTGTGTTTTTTCCATCCACCTTCTCTTGGGGGAAACCACCCTCCTCCTTTTCAGGGTCAAAAACAGAGTCAGGAGACAGAAGAAGAGAGGCCAATTCTTGGTGTCTTGATGGAACCCGCGTGTCAGCAATGCTTGAAGCCAGCTTGCTTCTTGAAAAGAATTATCAGCCGATATACCTGTTCCCCTCTTTTTTTTCCTTTTAAAATTAAGACCTTACGCATCTGCCTTCGGCTCAGGCCATGATCCCAGGGTCCTGGGATCGAGCCCCGCATCGGGCTCCCTGCTCAGCGGGAAGCCTGCTTCTCTCTCTCCCTCTGCTGCTCCCCCTGCTTGTGCTCTCTCTCTGTCAAATAAATAAATAAATCTTAAAAAAAAGAAAGGAAACTTTGCCTTAAAAAAAAAAAAAGACATAAATAGCCAGTACGATTTACTCAGGCCCTGGTTTCCAAAGATAGCCCTAAGTAGTGTGGTGATCTGAGTGACATGCTGGCAAGTGGGGTGGAAGAGACTTCTCTTAAACTGGGATCAGGGAAGGCCTTTCTGAGTGGCCGACGGGAGTGAGCCACGGGAAGATCTGAGGGAGGGCATTCCTGGCTGGGGCATCGCAGGGGCCAAGGCCCTGCACAGAGAAGAAGCTTGAGCTCTTGAGGCCCAGAAGGAAGCCCACTGTGGCTGCAGCCAAGTGAGCAAGGGGGGAGATTGAGAGAAGGAGACAGAGACACAGGGCCCAGAGGGCCTTAAGAAAGAAGATGGGGAGTTCAGATTTTATTCCAGGATGGAAAATCATGGGGGAACAAAATGATCTAACCAGCTTCGGCTGCTCTGAGGAGAAGCCCCACAGGGGAGCAGGGGTAGAAGCAGGAAGGCCAGGGAGGACACTGATGTAATAATCCAGGTGAGCAGCACGCGGTGGCTTGGACTGAGGTGGGTGGAGGAGATGGAAAGAAGAGGGTGGGTTCTACATGTACTTTGAGAGAACCCACATGAGTTATGGACACCCTGGGCATGGGAGGTGAGAAACCATATATTTCCTGAGATGATGAAGACCAGGGGAGCGAATAGTTTGGTAAATATATGTGAACTACCAATGTAAGTGGGCTTTGGGAAGTTAAAAGTGCCAAAATTACGCTCTATGCTATAATCTCCTGAAGGGCAGAAGCTGGGTTCAGCCGGGAGAAGGGCTCAGAGTGAGCTGGATGATCGCGTGGGTTGGCTGGGTAGGCAAGTGGCTAGAGGATGGATTTTTGGATAGTGGATGCCGGGGTGGATGGATGGATAGATGGATAGATGGATGGATGGATAGATGGATGGATGGATGGACGGACAGGTGGATGGACAGGTGGATTGGTAGGTGGATTTTTGGATAGATGAGTGTAGGGATGAATGCATGGATCAGGATAAATGGGTGAGTGTTGGTGTGGGTGGATGAGTTGATGACAGGCTTCATCCACTTTGGATGTCAAGACTACATCAAGGAGGCTCAGTGGACACTGACTTAAAAGGCAACTGGATTTCAGCACCCTTGGCCTGGAGACAGGTGAGGTGGAGACTGGGACACTATATTCCTTTGAGCTTGGAAACCAGAAGTACAGATTCCAACCAGTACCTTCCACCCCCTTGGGATGAGAGAGATGAGTAGGATGTCACTCCTAGCCCATTTCTTGATTCCTCCTGGTCTATCCTAGGAACTTACCTGGGAGGGCTCCCAGGGCTCCTCTCTCATAGGCCCAAGGAGGGAGCAGCCAGCTTCCACACTGAGAGTGTCTGTGGACAAGTGCAAGGAAATTCTTCTTCCAATTAGACACTCCAAATAAACTCTACGAAGACTAAGAGGATGGTTCTACCAGGTCATCTAGGGGCTGCATTCTGGCCTCGTTCCACTTCTCACTCCTGTTAACTTCTATCAACCGCAGCCTCACTCTGGACCTTCTGTAAAACTAGATTCAGTAATCTCTAATCTTTTGCATAGAAATTTTATGAAATACCAAATTTTGTGTTATTTTGAAGATATTTGTCTTAAAAAAACTTTATCGAAGTGTGATTTACATAGCATAATGTTAGTCTATTTCAAGTGTATAATTCGATGATTTTTGGTAAATATACGGGATTGCACAATCATCACCACAACCCAGTTTTCAAACATTTTCGTTACCCCAACAGGATCGTTGTGTCTATTTGCTGTGCATCCTCATTTCCTCCCCCGAGCCCAGGCAAGCACTCGTCTGCTTTCTGTCTGTATAGATTTACCTTTCTAGACACTTCATATAAACAGAATCATACAACATATGGCCTTTTGCCCCTGACTTTGTTACTTAGTGTAATGTTTTGAGGTTCATCCATGTTGTGGTACTTTTTTATTTAAACAATGAAAGTAACTATAAGTCTTTAAATAAGGGCTTAATTTTACTTTTTATATAATCTCCCAACAAATCCCAAATTTTGTTTTAGATGCACTGGATTTGAGCAAGTTTCATCCCAATTTTCAAAGCTTGTATTTTCAAAGTAAATTTTAGAAAAGTCAGGATTTTTAGTTACATATAGCATGTGTCTGGTTGGTTTGTTGGCTGGCTGGCTGGCTGGCTGGATCTTCTTGGACCAACAGATTGGCCACTTCTGCTTATTACTCTTTTCAAAGTGGTTTGCTTACCCCTGTATGTCTGAGAACATCCACTGTCCTCCCTTTAGCTGATCGGCAATGGACTGTTTCAGTGGCCCTGAGAAGTCCATGAGAGTTTTTGGAAAAGTCACATTTCAGCATTTTGCCTGGGGACATGTCTGGAGAGAGGTCAGTTTTGAGCAAAGAATGAGCCAAGATAGAAATATTTTCAGAGATCCACAGGCCAGCCTTGACACATTCGCCTGGAAACATCAGGCTCTATTTGTCCATATTGCTTTTCAACCAGTAAGCATTGGTAATCCACTCTGTCCCGAGGAGTGTACTAAGCATGAGGACTCCGAAATGAACAAAATTGACATAGATTTTCTGCTTACGTTAATGTGTCACTATGGGCAAGTTATGCAACTTCTCTGCACCGTGGCTTCCTCACCTGTGAAGTGGGTATGTCAGTAGCACCGGCCTGTAAGACTTCTAAAAAAGGATAATACCTACTGAATACCTAGAATAGTGCCTGGTACTTAATAAGTGCTCAGTAAGAGGCAGCTAGATGGTTATCATAATTGACATTATGATGGCAACCCTGTCCTCAGTCAGCGTCCTTTACAGAGACACGGACCTGCAATTAAACCATCCTAAAGCAATCCGACGAGAGCTAAATGGGAGTCTGTTCAGGTTACTAAGGGCTCATAGACGAGGGAGTTCCCAGCTTCACGTGGAGTGGGGTAGGGGCAGAAGCGTGACCAGCTGTGAGTGCTGTGCCAGCCACATGACCCTCTACGTGCCATGTGACAACTTTCATGGCTGTTCTTGAAACCTGCCCTACTCCTTTCCATCACCACACCTTTGTGCATGCTGTGATCCCTGCCTTGTCCCGTCGATCCATCTGAACCCCTTCCAAGGTGCTGCTCTTACCTGATATGTTCCCAAAGTTCTTTCTGACTCTTCCAGCTTACCTGGACCTTTCCTTCACGATGCTCTAAGTGCTTCCAGGTATTTGGAAGGAACATGAAGGTCTTACAGATCTAGAAACAAAGGCCAGGGGAAAATGATCTGACAAAGTGCAGCAATGGTGCCCTTCTTGACTTAGCTGTCCAACCTGGGAATCACTGGGACTCCTCATCCCATAGCAGCATCCCACTGGCTTCCAGAATAAAGTTCGCTCTCTCTAGCAACACTTTCCAGGCCAGCATCGTGACAAACCCTGATCTCCCATATGTCATAGGTGCCTACTAGGGAGCTTCCCTTATATCTCCAAGCCGGCTATACACCCTACTAACCCCTGGGTGTTGCAAAGGACCCTTTCCCCTGCCTGGAATTCTTTCCACCCTTCCTCCCTCTCCCACCCACACTCCCCTTTGCATAGGTAACACCTACTCATCTTTCAGCGTCTCTCCGCAAGGCCTTCCCACCCTGGTGTTGGGCCTCCTGCTCTGGGCTCCCATAATTAATTCTCTGGGCCTCTTTGTCACAACGGGCCCCAGTGCTGTGCTTGCTGTTGTGACACGGTCTTCGCCACGTGCACTCTCAGCCTAGTGAGGCCTGGCCTACCAACAGATTTACAGCTCTTATTGTTCCCCTTTACCTTATAAAAGTTACACGGTACCTGTTGCTCTGCATCTGGCCTTTTGCCAGGGAACAGGCACTGGGGTTTGAGGAGATCTAGAAATAACTCTCCTCCGGGGCACCTGGGTGGCTCAGTCGGTTAAGCGTCTGCCTTCGGCTCGGGTCATGATCCCAGGGTCCTGGGACTGAGCCCTGCATCAGGCTCCCTGCTCAGCAGGGAGTCTGCTTCTCTCTCTCTCTCTCAAATAAATAAATAAAATCTTAAAAAAAAGAAAGAAAGAAAAAGAAAGAAATAACCCTCTCCCTTCCAAACAGGCAGAAGTCAAGATATCAGCCTCATCACCAGTGAAGCAAAGCCGGGGGATGTGGCTTCTGTATTTGCCCCGCCCAGTCACTCCTTGGGCTTGCAGAGGACCACACTTCTCCAGGGCTGCTGCCTCCTTCTGGGAGGAGAAGGAGGAAAGAAAGGTGGGAGTGGCTGAGTCTCTGGATCTGCAGGAGCCACGGACCCCACTCTGGTGCAGTCAACGGGGTTACATGGCTGTGTTGGGCTTTGTTCCAACTCCTGGTTGGATTCAGGGAATTTCGGTGCATTTCTCAGAAGAAGGAACCATAGTTTCCAGTTCCCAGGATATCAGAGCTCCTTAGGTTTATTCTTTCTGCTCTGGATGCTGTGTTTTAAGAGAAATATGTTGACCCGACATCATGGTTCCCAACCTTTGTAGGGAAGGCCTGTTTATAATGTCAAAAATTGTTCCTGCCTCCCTCCCTCCTCCCCATTATAATGGTGCTACTCTAATAAAAGCTTGGGGTTTATGGCAGAGATTCGCAATTGATTACCAAATGTCCATTTTCCCCTCTTCCTTAAGGGAATCCCAAGTTTTGGCTGAGTGTGTTAAAGCCAGCATGAAGGACTATCTTTCTCAGCCTCCCTGTGGCTCAAGTGTGACCACATGGTCAAGTTCTGGCTGATGGAAGCATTGTGCGGCACTCCTGGGAAATCACCTTGAGAGGAGTATGTGCCTTCCTTTCCCGTTTTCCTGCTGCCTGGAACACAAATCTGATGGCTGAAGTTTCAGCAGCCAACCTGAGCTGTAAAATTGGAAGCTACGTTCTGAAGAGACTGGAGAAGAAAGTTGGGAGTTTCAGCTTTTGATGTAATCATAGAGCTTCTGTTTCAGCTCCAAACTGTCTCCTCCAGACTTCTTTTTATGTGCAAGAGTAAAAAATGTTGATCATGTTTTAAGCTACTGCTGTTTGGGTTTTCCTATTACATTGTATGCAGATGAATCTAATCCTAAGGAACATGGTGCCAAAAGATGCAGTGGACCTTTGAAGTAAGGCTCCCAGAAGTCTGTGGTGTAGACTTTGAACAATTGACCTAGAAAGCTCTGTTGCATTCCTATACACTAATAATGAAGCAGCAGAAGGTGAAATTAAGAAAACAATCTCATTTACAATTGCACCAAAACCAAGATATTATCTAGGAATAAATTTAACCAAAGAGGTAAAACACCTGTAGCCTGAAAACTATAAAACACTGATGAAAGAAATTGAAGATGATGCAAAGAAATGAAAAGACATTCCGTGCTCATGGATTGGAAGAGCAAAGATTGTTAAAATGTCTATACTGTCCAAAGCAGTCTACACACTTAATGCAATCCTTATCAAAATACCACCAGCATTTTTCACAGAACTAGAACAAATAATCCTAAAATTTGTATAAAACCACCGAAGATCCTGAATAGCTAAAGCAATCTTGAAAAAGAAAAAACTGGAAGTATCACAATTCCAGATTTCAAGTTATATTATAAACTGGTAGTAATTAAAAGAATACAGTACTGACATAAAAATAGACACATAGATCAATGGAATAGAACAGAAAACCCAGAAATAAACCCACAATTATATGGTCAATTAATCTTCAACAAAGGAGGAATGAACATAAAATGGGAAAAAGAGTCTCTTCAACAAATGGCGTTGGGAAAACTGAACAGCTACAAGCCAAAGAATGAAACTGGACCACTTTCTCATGCCATATGCAAAAATGAACTCAAAATGGGTTAAAGTCCTAAATGTGAGACCTGAAACCATGAAAATCCTAGAGGAGAACACAGGGAATAAAGTCTCTGACATCAGCCACAGTGACATTTTTCTAGATATATCTCCTGTGGCAAGGGAAACAAAAACAAAAATAAACTACTGAGACTACATCAAAATAAAAAGCTTTTGCATAGTAAAGGGAAAAAATCAACAAAACTAAAAGGCAACTTATGGAATGGGAGAAGATATTTGCAATTGATACAACTGATAAAGGGTTAGTATCCAAAATATATAAAGAACTTATAAAAGTCAACACCCAAAAAACAAATAATCCAATTTAAAAATGGGCAAAAGACATGAACAGGCATTTTTCCAAAGAAAACATACAGATGGCCAACAGACACATGAAAAGATGCTCAACATCACCCATCATCAGGGGAATGCAAATCAAAACTACAGTGAAATATCACCTCACACCTGTGAGAATGGCTAACCTCAACACAAGAAACAACAGATGTTGGTGAGGATTCAGAGAAAGGGGAACCCTCTTGCACTGTTGGTGGAAATGCAAACTGGTGCAGCCACTATGGAAACACTATGGGGTTTCCTCAAAAAGCTAAAAACAGAAGTACCCTATGATCCAGTAATTGTGCTACTGGGTATTTACCCAAAGAATACAAAAACAGTAATTCAAAGAGATACATGCACCCCGATGTTTATTGCCAAACTATGGAAGCAGTCCAGGTGTCCAAAGATAGACAAATGGATAAAGAAGATTTGGTGTGCATGTGTGTGTGTGTGTGTGTGTGTGTATATATATATATTTATATACACATACACAATGAAATATTATTCAAGCATAGGAAAGAATGAAATCTTGCCATTTGCATCAACATGGATGGAGCTAGAGAGTATAATGCTGAGTGAAATAAGTCAGTCAGAGAAAGACAAATACCATATGATTTCACTCGTATATGGAATTTAAGTAACAAAACAAATGAGCGGAGTGGGGGGTGGGGGTGGGGGGAGAGAGACAAACCAAGAAACAGACTCTTAACTCTAGAGAACAAACTGATGGTACCAGAGGGGAGGTGGGTGGCGGGATGGGGGACATAGGGGTGGGGATTGAAGAGTACACTTACCATGATAAAAAAATAAATAAAATGAAAAAAAGAAGAAAAAATATTGACCTGAAAGCCTATTGCAAAGGAACTCATGATGATGAGGGAGGCGGGGTAGGTGCCTAGAAACCACATCCACTGGGACACAGTGGATAAACTGGGAATGTTTAGGCAAAAGATGAGCAGATCCAGGGAAGACATTTATGAGGGACATCTCCAGAGGAGAGTAATGAAACTTCTCAGATGGTCTAGAGCATAGAAAATACCACAGGGCAGAATTCATCACTAAGTTCAAGAGTTGGAATGGCTCCAAAATGGAGCAGGTGTGCAAGCATGGAATGGGGGGTGTAGTCAGGGTTCTCTGAAGAAACAGAACCAACAGGATATACATATGGAGAGAGAGAGAGATAGAAAGAGATTTACTTTCAGGGGTTGGTTCTCGCTATGATGGAGGCTGAGGAGGCTACCATTTGATTAAATGATGTGATTCTAAGAAAAATTAGAGAAGGCTCTCCCCAAAAGTCGGGACTTCGGGCTAGAATTTCCAATGTCTGCTCTTTGTCACAGAACCCTAGAACGATGCAAGGCATATAGTAGGTGCTCAGTACACCTTTGTTGAATGAATGAGTACACTGCGTACAGACCAATTTCTATTTTGGTCCAAGCAAAAGAACGAATAGAGAAATCTGATTGAAAAAAATCTAAAGTCTCATTTCTATGCTTGGGACAAAATGACATTGACCCCACTATGCACCAAAAAGTCTTTGGAGGCATAACTTAAACACATCCTCATTCCCTTGGAAGCTCACCTTCCCATGGTACGTTGGGGAAGGGCATCACCCTCCGATCTGCCCTTGGGGTACCGAGGCTGTTTCCTCCACACCTGTGGAGGAGTGTGAGTCACTGATGACAACACCAGAACTTCTGTCCTTCTCGGTGGGATCCTACTACTACTACCATGACCTTGATGGAGGGACTAGGAGGCAGCCATGCTTCCTGCCACCCATCCCCTCCTTCATCTCACCAAGGCAGTAAGGAGGAGCTGTGGACACCTGAAAAGAACTGTAGCATGGGGAAATTGAAGCCACAGATGACACTTCCCGTTAGGGAAAATAGTAGTAATGGGGCCGTTGACTTTAAGCTGGAGGGGCACGCATGGTGCCCTTAAGTCTTGTCTCTTGTGCCCGGTGCCCGCCCTCTCCTGCGTAAGAGTTTCTTTCTTCTGACAAATCTCCAGCACCCTTTAGGGGAGCCCTATCTCTTACCCATAGGGGCTGAACTCGCTTCAGGACAAAGCCTCCTTCCCCACCAGATAGTCAGAGGGATATCCAAAGTCCCCAGCTGTACATTTCCCAAAGCCCAAGATCCACTTAAAATGACACTGAACTGAATTCGAGTGGAGAGACTGGAGACAATAGGAGGGTCTAGGGGGGTCCTGGTGCTCCAAAGCAGGCTCCATTCTAGGGCTCCCTGCCTCCCCAAGCTCCCCACCAAGCAGCATGCCTGTGTGGTGTGCACGCATGCACACACATAGTCACCACTCCCAAGGACAACAGTAATCTCCAGTGGTATCGGGGTTCAGATCCATTGAAAGGTAGGAAAACCTTTCCCTGGAAACCTGCCAGCTGGGGTGAGAGCAGAGTGCTGCCCGTTTCCTTGTGATTCATCCTCCTGCTCACAGACCATCCAGAGGACAGCCGCAGCACAGGAAATAGCCCCATTACTTGCTGCCTTCGAACAGCGGAGGCACTATCCCTAGTGGGTCCTTTGCTTCCACGGAAAGTAGCAGAAGCTTTGAAACCCCTGCTTTTTCCTGGCTGGGCGCCCCCACACTAACCTCTGAAAGCAGAAGTGAGGCACAATGAGGATTTATGGCCTCTCTGAACATTGCAAACCCCCCCACCCCCCAGGGTGGGCGAGAGGGTTGGTTCTTCCTGTTATAGATGCAGCAAGTATATCAGGGGTCATGATTTATGGGATCACAGCAAGATTTCATCTGGAGTAAAGTTTCCTTGTATCCAGAGAAGGAAAAGCAGCTGACCCGTGCCTTCCTGCAGCCCTTTCCTAATTCCAGCACAATCACTCGGGGAGAAAATGATCAATTTCTGCACAAAGACCCTTTCCTGCAGCAGACAGAGCTTGAGCAGGCTTGGAGCATCGCACCAAGCATCTGGTTTTTCCCTTTCCATTATTCAAGCACTCAGTGTATTGTGGAAGGTTGAATAAGGCAAAATCATAATGCACATGCTTTTATCTCAAGGGTTGGTATTTTTAGTATGGAAGCCAGGCTAAATGAAATTAAAGTTAAGAAAAAAATAAAAAGGAGGGGAAAATATATTGAGGCTTAGATCATTGGCTGAGATTACACAAACATTCCTCAGTTCTGAATCTCCGAGGAATGGTTCTTGTGGGTTGGGGTGGAGGGGCGGCGGGGCTCATTTCAGGGCAGAGGGCAAGGTGAGGGCTAGGGAGGGAGCCTTGAAGATGGGGCTGCCTCTGCATCCTTGAGGAAAGGCTGGCTACCAGTGCTGGCTGTCCTCATCCCTGCAAGAAGGGCAGGGATTCACCATTTTTGAGCACCCACTGTGTGCCCTGTCCTGGGCACCTTCCCGTGCAGTCTCGTTACTTCTGACCCTGCCGGGCAGGCCCCATCACCCCCACTTTACAGGTGGCAAGACAGAAGCCCAGAGTCAGGGCTCTGCTCGCCCTGGTCACTCAGCTGAGGATGGCAAGGCCAGGAGTCAAGCTCCAGTCCGTCTGATGACAAAATCCTTGCTCCTTCCCTGCACCCATCACCCCTGCTAGGCAAGATGTGTCTCGGGCCTCAGGAATGTCAACAATGGAACTATGCCCCCCTCCCCATGCCCAAAACCTGTTTTTCTGGATTAAGAGGAAACTTCAGTCTAGGCAGGCCTTAGAAAATAATTACGGAGTGCTGACAGACCCCCGACTTTAGCTCTGTGAGCCGCAGGATCAGCGCAGTCTGGGACTGGTTGAGGGGCTGCAGGCCAGAGCCCTAAACTCAGACACAAGACGACACTGAGACAATGTATAGAGATCCTGGCAGGCAACCCAGCACCTAGCCAGTCTCACCCCATCCGAAACGGCGGATCTGTGACCCGGGGGCCATCTCTCTGCCAGAAGACAGGTTGAAACTTTTTTGAAGACACAGAAGGAGGTCTGTGCATAGGCAGACAGACCTAGGGTCAAGTATCTGCTGCCACTTACTGGCTATGTGACGTGGGGCGAGTTACTCAGTCTCTCTGGGCCTCCATTCTCCCCTATCATGAGCACAACTGTAATAACCTCATGGGATGATGGTTAAATGAAACAAGACAGATGCTGAAAGCACTTAGCGCAGCGCTGTCCCTGAGGCCAAGGCTCTGTTTTATCCTTACGATGGGTATAGCCCTCTGTTTTCTTCCTCCTAGAACAGTAACAATCACCGGACCTACACCCCGGCGAGGGCTGAGCCCGCATGTGAGTATTATTCCATTCCGTTCCCACAACAAGCAAGTCCTAGGTTCACTTGACACCAAAGGAGCTTAGACTGTCCCTCGCTCAAGGTCACACAGCTAGAGCCTGATGGCAGGAATTCCAACTGGGGCACGTCTGACTCCAGAGCAGCATTCTTAATTAGAATGCTTCAGATTCCAAGACGTGTCATTGAGCGTGGCCCTGTGTTAAGTAAGGTTTGCATTGTCTGTCTAGATCCCATTGTGTATGGACCCAAAGGGCTGTGTGTGCGTGTGTGCAAATGTGTGCATGTGTATGTGTATGTGCACGCACCCATGTGTGTGTGTGTGTGTGTGTGTATCTTCTATGTCAGGAGTAAGGGATGAGGTGCTGGCTAGAAGTGCAACAGGCACACATGCTGTTCGGTCAGGTCTTGCCACTGACTTTCTGTTTGTCTGTCTTCCTTAGGCAAATCACTGAATGCCGTGGGGCCTTCCTTTGTCCTCACTTTGGAATGGACAGGAGAGTGGCTCCTGGGGCTCAGACAGCCGCTCTGAGGCCATGAGACCATCTCCTTCCAGCCTGGGCAACAGCTGGCTCTGGAATTGTCCTCACACTCCATGGGAATGCTTTTGTGCTCTTCCAACAAGACCAGATTCTTCCATGGAGGGGCAGCCATGCTTGAGATTTCTCTGTGTCCCCAGTGCTATCCTGGGAATGCAACTGAGTGCTTAAAAAATCCCTAGTGGATCTTAAAGTGAGATCGTGTGTGTGTGTGTGTATGTGTGTGTGTATATGTGTGTGTGTAGCAGAGTGTGGGTGCATTTCCATACTCTTCTCTGAGAAAGAGCAAGCTTTCTCGTTACAGCGACATGCTGTCCGAAGGACTTTCCAACCGGTTACCTCCTTTGACCCTCATGCCTCCCTCCCGGGTGAGCAAGAACTGGCATTATTGTCCCCATCCTGCAGGTGACAAACAGGCTCAGAGAGGTTGAATGACTCGCCAGGACCCGGACCAGCTCTCTCTCACCAACCTACCCTCACAACAGAACAGGCATAACCATGGGGTGCCAGGGCCTCCCTATGGTGACAGAAGGTGGGCACTCTTGGAGAAAGCCCCACTTCCTCGCCCATGCCGCACAGAAGCCTGACGGGCCACCAGGTAGGGAAGTGGCAGGTGGTGCATGGTCCCCTCCAGCCACAGGGAGATGCAGCAGAGGCAGCTCTATAGATCTAGCCTCTCCAGGATGTCCTTCTGTGCCTCCAGGCACTGCCCTTCTCTATTTCCACACCCATTGGCCCCCAAGTCCCCCAGGGTGCCCTAGAAAACACCAGATGGACTTTGGAAACCTCTTAGCACAGGGCAGCCAGCAGGCATCCCGGTCCTGACCTTCTTCCTAAACCTGTTCTGATCGCAGCAGGTGAACGAAGCCTCTGGGCCTGGGTGTCCACACGCGAGAACAAGGGGCGAGAATCCCGTGCTGCACAAAGCTTTGTGGCTTCAGAGAGATGATGTGTGTGGCAAAACTATCAATACTACCACACTAAGACGAGGGCCATAGCCCTGCCAGGAAAATTCTGGGCTTAGAGAATGATGGGAAGGGTGAGCCTGTGCTCTCCAAGTGATCAGTCTTTCCCTTCTGACTGCAGTGTGTCCAGAGGCCTGCGTGTGGCTGGGTGGCTGGCTGGGGGAAGGCTGGCCCACCCTCACTCTCAGAACAGCTAGTGGCCACTGGCAGAGTGCGATCCATCGGTTGGCGGGCATCTTCGCGAGGCCTCCCTCCCTAGGCGGAGGGCACGGGCAGACACTCAGGGCTGTGGAGGCCAACACTGGACATCTTCCGAATGGCCAGCTGAGCCCACTGGCCAGCCCATGCTGGGACCCCTTTAAACATCCCCACCTAGAGCCCCCCGGCTGTCTTGGGACATGGGCTCCTTGACCTGGGCCTGTGTATGCCCAGACCTCTCACAGACCCACAGAAACCTTCCAGGAAGCAAACCCGGGCCTTGGCATCAGCGATGCCTGATCTGAGTTCAGCTCTATGGCCAGGCAAGTTACTTTTCCTCCCGGAGCCTCAGTTTTGTCATCCATAAAATGGGAACAACAATAACACCTACCCCTTAGCATTGTTGGCATGATTAAATGTAAAAGAAATATGTAACTTACACATAATACAGAAAAAGGTATTTGGCTCCGTAAACGTTAGCCAGCATTACTTGTAATTGCTGCTTAGATCTTCGTCTTTCTCAGAGGAGACTAAGTTCCCTGAGTACAAGAGCCATGTTTAGTTCATGATTGTATTCCTCAGGATGTTCAATACAGTACCTGCTAGAGAAATTCTACACTTTTGTGCATTAAGCACCTACCATCATGCTAGACTGCCATTGGGATCTTGCTTGTGATAAGCTGCATGGTGCAGGGAAAACCGGTCCCCTACATGACACAGTAACCAAGTGTCTCCAGGGCCAATGTGCCCTCTCTTGCCCCTTGGGTCTCTCTCTTTGCCTCCCCAGCTGCCACATCCTCGGGACTCTCACCTCCTCCTCTTGCTCTAAACCAGACAGATAGAGCTCCCCAGGGCATGGGATACATTCATACACACTCAGGTAGAGACACCTGATAACCACTGGATGCGTTGTTTCTCCGAGGGATTATTTTCATTCTAAGAAAGATTTAAACTTAAAGCAAGGGTTCTTAACCTGGGTTCATGGAAAGTCTGAGTGGGAGTCAGGTCGATGCAGTCACACTTTTGTTCCTGGGGAGAAAATCCATCTCTTTTATCGGATTTGTCATTGGTCTGCGAATCAAAAAAGATTTAAGAAATGGTTCCCTTGAGCCATGCCGTCCAGGACAACTTTCTACGTTGAAGGATCTCTGTCCAGTATGGTGATCACTGACAACCGGTGGCTATTGAGTACTTGAAATGTAGATTGTGTAGGTGAGGGACTGAATTATTAATTATATTCATAGTTAACTTAGATTTAAATTTCAGTAGCCATGCATAGCTGTTGGCTTTACCATTTTGGATTGTGTAACCTAAGATCATAAACATTCAGCATTACAGTTTTAGACATATTGGAGAGATGGCATTTTAGAGCAGACAAGGGGATTCTTATGGACAGGAATTTCTCAAGGTCTCCGAAATTAAAAATAATTATCCATCCATCCATCCATCCATCCAACCATCATCTATCCATTCATGCATGCATGTACACATGAACCAGCAGGGGCACCATAGCCTCATGCATACAGCACTGAGAGAGAAGAAATGGTGGCTAAGGAAAGTGCTTCCAGTTCTCTGGGGAGAAGAGGGGCCACCCAGGATACGCAGGCGGGTCTCTTTGGGGGTAGCTCTCTATTTAGAAGAGCAGTACCACCCCCTTCGGCAGTTCGGTCCTCATGACATTGGGCCATCTTGTGAACACGAGAATGTTTCTTCCCCTTGGAAGGCTGTTTGGTTCCAGAGAGCGAGGAGGGAGCGGGGGAGGCTCACAAAGGGGAAGAGTCTGGGGTGTCTCTGGGATGATCAGGTTGAGTTTATAAATGGAAACTTCACAGTTAACTTTTTATGGATGTTGGTGAAGCAACCCTTGGGAAACCAGGGAACTTAGCATCTGGCTTTCATTGATTTTCAGACTTCTTTTCTTACATGTTATCACTGGCTCATCTCCTCCCAGGGTTGTGGTGAGGATTAATTAGCTTTTGTGGATAAAGGGAAGAGAGCAGTGCCTGCGGCACTGCAGACCCTCTACAAGTGTCAGTCATTTACTGCTGTTGAGGGAGTGCCCAGCAGACGGAAGAGCAGTGGGCGCTCGCTACACGTTTGTTGAATGAATGACTGGGGTTGCCGAGTTCACAAAATGAGAAAGCGCCAAGCAGAAACAAACAAAAGCGGAATGCCAAGGTCTGTAATGGCCTCTGCTGCCGACAAAATAGCCCAGTGTCACGGCCAAGGCAATCACAGTCTTTGCAGGGACAGCAAAAGAAGGCTTCAGCGATGGACTTTGTGAATGTGCTCGTTGAGGGCTGCCAGCATGGCTTTGTGACCCCCGTCTCAGGGCCATGGTTTTTCATGTGAGAATGAGCTAGACACCTGTCTGAGACCTGCCCCAGCTGCAGCAACCCTAAGAACACGCCACCTGTCTCTAGCTGAGCCTTTTCAATGCTGGAGGCATAATAACAGCCTCCATATCTCCTTCAGCCAACGGAGCTCCAACAATCCACCATATGAACATACTCAGAGACTGGAATTTGGTTCCAAATGACCCGTTTTGCAACAGCTCAAGAATTTCCAGTTGTGTCTGCTAATGAGCATAAAGTCCAGAAGTGGAACGGCACTGGAGGACATCTGCAAGTGAGTTATGGAGACACTCTTGTTTCTGCCAAGGGAGGGGGGTGGCCAGCATCCACAGAAATAGACAAAACAACTCCAACAAGGTCCAAATTGCACACTATAGAATTTTTAAAACTTAGTTCGGGTGAATAATCTCTTTTGTGTCTGGCTGCCATTAAGTTGGACACAGTCATAACTCCTTTCTGCTGGCTGCTTGTTGTCCTCAATGTGGTCTTTGTCTTGTCAACACAGAGCCCTTTGGCCTCCAATTCTATTGTTTCGATTAAAATGCCAGAATTGGTCTCCAGATCACTATTGATTTTATATCCTCTTAGAAGAGAAGGGAAAAATGGAAGTTGGGTGAGCCAGCTAGGTCTGGATTTATACCCTTTTAGAAGAAGAGGGAAAGTGGAAGCTGAGCAGACCATCTAGCTCAGGTGTGAGAATGGCCAGTGTTTTGGGGTGGGGAGGTAGAGAAGGAGGACGGTCTGGGGTGATGTTGCTAGAAGATTCTCTCCTGCATAAATCCAGGGAATGAGCTCTTCACACTTGAGTGGGGAGCCAGGCCACAAAGAGGAATGCGAGTTGGCATCTCTTGGAATGACCTAAGTTTCTGAAAGAATCCTTCCAAGCTGGACATTTCTGAAGAGTGATAACCCCAGATTGGTCTGCTCAACCAGTGGTGAAGTATTCTCTCTTCTCCTCTGGCCAGCATTGCAATGAGCTGGGAGGTGAGGGAGCTCAGCACTGGGATTGACCAGGCCCCACTGGCTTGTCATTTCCCAGTTATGTACAGTTAGGCAAGTTAGTTCATCTCTCCCAGCCTCAGTTTCCTTGACTATAAAATGGGATTACTAAATCTATCTTGTAGAATCACTGGAGGATGAAATGATGGTGTATGAAAGGGTCATATTAAGAAGAGTTGAGTTGTCTGGGGAGCCTGTGTGGCACAGTCGGTTGAGCAT
Source organism: Callorhinus ursinus (assembly GCF_003265705.2). NCBI lineage: Eukaryota > Metazoa > Chordata > Mammalia > Carnivora > Otariidae > Callorhinus > Callorhinus ursinus. The sequence continues at coordinate 34,313,642 of NW_027397087.1, read as the reverse complement.
CCGACTCTCAGTTTCGGCTTAGGTCATGATGGAAGTCACAGGATCGAACCCCTTGTTGGGCTCCACACTCAGCAGGGAGTCTGCTTGGGATTCTCTCTCTCCCTCTTCCTCTGCCTCACCACCAAATAAATAAATCTTAAAAAAAAAAAAGAGTGACGTTTTCACCATCATTATTTAATGTCTTTATTCAACATCAAGACATTGAGATCTCCAGTAGACTCTACCCATCTTCGTTTTCTCGAAGAACCTTCTTTTCACCTTCACACTGGACCTTCGGACATCTGGTGCATTTTACTCCAAGAACTGCTGGTTTTCCACCATGATTTCCACCATCTTTGGCACTGCACCTTCCTTTGCTATCTGATACATGCTCCCAAACTCTCCCTTCAACGTATGACATTCAACGTTTACTGAGTGCCTACTCATACCTTATCTGTATGCCAGGCCCACCCATGAACAAAACAAAGATTTATGCTCTGGTGGAACTTACATTCTAACAGAAGGAGAAAGATGATGACTATAATGCGTAAGTAAATAACACAATTCGTTAAAAAGCAGTAGGTGCTAAAAGGAAATGAAAAATAGAGCTGGGAGAGGGGACTGAGAGTGTGTGGAAGGTGGGGCTGCAGAGGGTGGCCTCGTGGACAGGTGACATTTTAGCAGACACGATGAAGATGAGGGAAGTGGCCCAGTGGATATACAGGAACAGAGCTTTCTCAGTGGAGGCAACAGCTAAACAGAGCTCCGAAGTCAGGCTAGAGTGTTCAAGGACAAGAAGGGGGTAGTGTGGCTGGCACCAGGTGGAGAGAAGGTATGAAAAAAAGTCATGAGGTTGGAGCAGAGAAAGAGCAGATCACACGGGGCGTGGTTGGCCATTGTAAGGATTTGGGGTCTGACTCTGCATGGAGTGGGGTTGGGGCGCATTGCAGGGTTTAGAGCAGAGGAGAGACATGATCTGCCTCACTTTGTCTTCTGGTTCTGTGTTAAGAAGAGATGGTAGGGCAGCAGGGCGGGAGCAGGAAGACCCTCTAGGAAATCTCTGTGATATTGTAGAGAGGAGTCATGGTGGTGGCTCAGAGTAGCATGGTATTGGGGGAATCTGGAGGAGCATTCAGAATCTGGATCTATCTCCAAGTCTGCTGAACCACTGGATGCAGGGTGTAAGAGCAAGGCAGGAGTTGAAGATGTCCCCAGGGGTTGAAGACGTCTCCAGGGGTTTTGGCTGAACAAGAGGTGGATGGAGGGACCATCAGCTCAGCTGGGGAAAGCTGTGGGTAGAGACAGTTCTGGGTAGGGGGAGATTAGAAATTTGGGGTATGTTGAGTTTGAGATGCCTGTTCAACATCTAAATCAAGATGTTGAGTGGGTGTTTGAATATATAAGACTGAAGTCCAGAAAAGAGGTCTGAGCTGCAAATATATATGTGGGAGTCATCAGTATATAGTTGGTATTTAAAACCATGAGACTAGATTGCCATGAGCCTTTCTTCCCACAGTGCTTCTGCTAAGTCCATAAACCAAACTCTTCTAGGGGACAAACAAGATCGCATTGATAGTAATACCTCAGACCTCCCTGGTTTATCGCCCCCATCTGCTGATGCAGCACCCTCGACCCCTGACAATTTCCTGCTCCCCTGCGATATTCTTGGCAGCTCTGAGGTGATACCTCGTCATGCTCACCATTAAGTCTACCCCCACCCGCGTCCCATTGCTTGTTCCATTGCCATGTCCAAGAGCATCTGGCTTGGCCAGATACCACTGCTTTCTCCCCCACAGGCCCAGTGTCCCACAAGGCCAAGTTGGCATCTCGCAAGGTCAGGAAGGTCAAGGATGCATTGAGCTAACCAAGGAGGCCTCACACCAGAATTTGGTGGAGCCGGAAAACTCTCCATCAGATGTGGTACATAATGTGACCTATATATAGAATGCGGAGGCAGGAAACGTGGAGGAGCGGGTGTCAGGGACTTCTAGGGGGAAACAGTTGGAAAGACAGTCCATGCCTGTCCCACTCACACCGAGCAGCTTACACACCTCTAGGGAACCAGAAGCAGTAACTGAATTCCAGGCCAGGGGTTCCAAATGATAGTGTTTATTAGAACGTTGACGCGTATTAAATATATTCCTTTCCAGGCATCACCTGCAGACCTCTGGAATGGGAATCTAGGAAAATAAGGTTTGGTAAGGGCCCCTGCAGGCCTCCAGGTTAAGTTTCATTTCACCCCAAGTGTCCCATGTTGACCCGGTTCAGTCCTTGATGGCCACTGAGGATCTCTTCTGTGCCAGGGAACATCCTGTGAGAGGGTACAAAACTACGGAAGAAAATGGGCTCTGCCCTGAAATGGCTCAAACACACGGAAAGAAAAAGACAAATTAAAACTTCATGAGTGAATGCAAAGCATTGAAATGCTGGCTTTTGCTAGGCGATGCGGCTGAGAACCCATGAATGCTGAACTCTGGAGGGGCTATGAGATCATAGGAGGGCTGTGCCAGTCTCTGTCATCCACCGGCCCAGACAACTGCAAAATGTGGCACGGACTCCGAGCAAGGATTCCATCTGGGCCTAGGCGTGTCGTGTCTCCCTGCATCTGCTGATTTGGGGGGGCTGGCGACATCCCAGGGAGAGGGCGTTGCCAGGGGGAGAGGGCGTTGGGAGGAGGTCTGTGCATAGATGCCAGGAGCAGATATGAGTGGTGGTGGAGGAAGACAGCATGATCCGGGGCCCGTGTCATGTGAAGTGAGGGTGGCCCAAATTGCTGGCGCAACTGTCTTCACAGGGGCTCAAACCCTGTTGTTTAGGAGCCCAGGTGACAGCGTGGCTTGCAGAGTGGAGGCAGCATGCATTTCTCCCCCTGCCTGGGTCCCGTGAGAACTCCAGGGCATCGTGGTGGTTGTCTGTGAGCAGTGGGCGCGAGCCAGGGAACCTGGAGCCAGGCTGTGGATGTCATTCCCAGTGGAAACAGTGGGAGAGAGCCGATGCCCGGTGGTCACGGCTGATCTTTTCAAGTGGCATCAGATGGACTTCTGGAGAATCTTCATGAGACTCTCCTTGTGGACTCCCAGAAATATACTTACTGGAGTAGACATCTGGGGGGTGAGGGTGGGGTCCTTGCATCAATGTGATAAACCAGAACAATCTGAGTTAACATGATTAAGTACCAAAGTCTTTTGTTTGCCAACAAACAATGAAACTGGGAAAATTGTGTTCCACAAAGGGACCAGAACATTTTGGGGGACGAGGGATGGGGTTAAGCGTGAGTAAAGATGTCTGTGTGGGCTTGTGTTTGTGAGAGCGTGAGCTGCCAAGGATGGTGGAAGCAGCAATCTTAACCCAATGGGTTCTAGAGAGAAACATTCTTTGGTTATTTGAAGGTCTGAAAGTCCATACGAAGTAGGAGGTACTCGGTGAAGACCAGAGTGGGTGGGGTGTGTGCAGAAACTGCTGGTCCTAATCATACTGCTTGTCCAAGACTAGGCAAGAGGCTGGACCCTCCTGGGAAGCCAACTGCAGACTGATGCCATCTGGAGCTGGAACCAGGGAAATGAGAGCTGAGAACCCAGGTACTTCCCCAAGGAGGGCTTCCTAAGAAGATGGGACCAACAGCCTGCTTGCTTTCCTTTGCCAACAACAAGGGGCTCCTGCTGGGCATCCCAGGTGCTCACTCTGGGAGGAGATGGGGAAAGGGCACACCCTAGCCAGTGTTCCTCTTATCATTTATTCTAGATTCTCCCTCTCCCAGCTCAGTGATTCCTCCTGTCCTTGCAGGGAACGTCCCATGGGCCAGGGTAGCTGCTCACCCAGGAGATAGGAAGCAAATGGGCTTCAGAGAAAAATTCCAATGCCATCAATGATTCCACTTCTTCTCCATTCTGCGACTGAGAGCACAATTGGCAGGCAACCTCATCCCCCCAAAACCTGACAGAAGCCGGAGGGCTCCGTGATCCGTGGGTGAGATTGTATGACACCACCTAATTTGTTCTGAGCTTCCTGAGAGCTGTGGGGAAGACATTGAAATTGTAGTTTCCTCTGAAATACAAAAATAAAATAAAATAAAAGGTTGTGACAGAGATTTAAATGAGAATAAAATGCCAATTAACTCAGAGGTATTGGACAAGAATCCGTTTCTCAGAAGAACCACGGGTCACACTTGGTGGATCAGTTTCAATTTACCCCAAAGCACTGAACAGCCATGCCGGCGAAGCAGACCTCAGAACAGTCCAGAACTCAGTGCCAGACCCACTACTTATCACTTTAATTGACACTTACTCCATATGATGCTCATACATTCACCGAGTGGGTTCAATTTAATTTGAAATGGGGAATTTTGTCTTTCCCCTATTGAAATATTTAATGCAGTGGGCAATAACTTCGATGCTTGCATCCCATCACTCTTCTGTCTTGCTTTAAAGAACACAAAAGACCCCTCCGACCAGGATTTATTTTTGAAAGCCTCCCTCCTTTGCCATCTATTCTGTAGCCCTCAGAATTAAATTCACGAGCACGGATCTCTTGGAAGGAAGCCACCCTCAGGATCGGGGCAGCAATCAGGCACTCTTCTGCTGTGGAGCATGTGTGTTTCTCTCTCAGCTCACCCACCCCCGGTGCTGTGCTCATGGAGGTGGGGGGGTGCGGTGAGTGAGCAAGGGAGGTGATGGCTTTGCCAGGAGAAGGATGGGATGCTCCAGATCCTGACTGATCCCAGGAGAGCAGGTGGGCTCTCCCCCACCCTGTGTTTATTAGCGCTGACAGACGGAGTGCAAGAGCATCATTCAGCCCGAGGTGTTACATACTGATACACTGACAGGCAATTATCTTTGGAGATAGTGTTAAAACACAATAATTAATTGGAAGAGCAAGCGGATGAGTGGTGGCTCCAGGCTGAAGCAGAACGGTATTTCTAAAAAACGCTCTGTGAGGCTGGTGATTTAGCCTCAATGGGTCATTTGATTTCACCATCCCCTCCTCCATCCTGAAACTTTTCAGGCTCTCTGTTTTTCAAAAGCATTAGCCTTGAATGTGTCTCAGACGTCATTAAAGTGCAGACCAACCTCCCATAGCAACTTTCCAAAATGGTGCCTGGCAATCGAGAAAACTCACTGCCTTAGCAAAGATGTCTCACACAACCCTGCTTTTGTGATGGTACATGCTGGCGGAGTGTCTTTGTTTAAGACCAAGGCTGACACATGTCTGCTTGAATAAAACATTCTCACTTCAGCTGACTGATTTGGTGGGAACAAGAAGTTCACACGCCAAAGCCTGGGCTGACCCTCCTGACTCCCCCACCAGCAGGGGGGATGCAAGCATTGTTGTATCCTTTTACTAACAAGCATTGAGAAGCGTGAGCTTTTCTTTTGCTTGTTTTACCATGGTGACATCCATTGACCTATATTTGATATTCTGCCTAATATACATGTGTCAGTGATCACACATTTGATTGAGAAGGGGGAAAGAAGGACAAGGAAGGGAAGGGTGGAGAAAGCATTTTACAGTTGGGCAAGAACCTGAATGTGTTAGAGAGGATTCTTCCCCTGCAAGGGGTGGCAACCATCTGGATTTGACTTAAAAGGGGAAAGGGGAGATTTATTTGTGGGACACATGACGTCTAACAGAATCCAACGGAAAGCAGGCTTCCTGACTTCATAAACAGATCAGAACTAGAAGCCATGTGCTCACCCTCCACCCCTTGCCTTCACTTTCCTCTTGCTGTTAATGACACCCTCTTCTGCTCTGGTCCACATGGTGATGGACAACACCAAGTCCCAGGAACCAGGCCCCACGGTGACGGTACGAGCATGTGAGGAGTGTCTCACTGAATAAAATCCCCAAGGCCTGGACAATGGTTTTGATTGGTCTAGCTGAGGTTAGGTGCCCACCCTTTGTCTAAGCAACTGCATCTCCAAAAATCCAATCAGAAGATGGAAGGTCTGGAAATTCATGAGTGAGGTGATACAGCACCACCTAATTTGCTGCAGAGAAGTTATTGGAACTATAAAAATAAGGATAAAATAATAAAGTAGAAGGTTGTGTCTTACTCTAGAGGGTAAGTCACTTTGAGCCAAACGGCTGTATATATTTTGAGGGTGGTGAGGGGTTCAATGTGAGTCGGGAAGATACTGAAAAAGTTGTACTACAAAATGAGTAAGTTATTTTCTAACTAAAGACAATACCAGGGAAGATTTAGTCCCGTTTATGCTGAATTATTTAGAAAAAACATAAGGAACAGGAGTCAGGAGGTAGTGGTTGTTTGCAAACTTGCCCTAGAAAGTATCACCCTCTTCTTCATTCTCCAGGAGAAGTGTTTATGGTTCTCTAGCATCGTGCATGTCCTTTTCTGGATATCTACAGAACCCTTGGCATAAAAGAAAGGCTTAGGAGAGCTAGACTCTTTGGCCTTTCCTTCACTGGCTGTGAAGGAATTATTTAATTAGGGTATTGTAGAAGTCATAATTCTCTGAGTTCCATGTGATGGAAACCAACTCAACTGGCTTTTGAAAATAAAAGGGGGCATGTCGTAGCACATTGTAACAAGGAAGACTCTGGAGGGTCATGCCTGCAGCCAGAAGCAATCAGAAGTCTTACTTAATAACGGCTCTCTTTTAACCTTCCTTCCTCTCTCAGCCCATTCCCTCCATGTGTTGGCTCCATTCACTCATACTGAGATCTTTTTCCGTGTGGTCAAGAAAGATGACTGCCGGCAGCTCTGACTTTACTTCTCCCTGGCACCAAGGCTCCAGACAAAAAGCAGCTCCAGCAGGCAAGTCCTTGCAAGATTCTGATTGGCCTAGCTTGGGTCACATGCACATCTCTGAACCAGTCACTATAACCAGGGCTTGCCCTGGTCAGGGTTTATCCCAATGGTGTGGCAGGGTCCAGGCACCATATTGTGGCACCTCCTGGACCACGCGGTGTGTCAAAGGGATGGTTCTCCCAAAGGAAGGGCTGTGTGCGCAAAACAATATCCAACCACCATGGGTATTCATCCTGTGTATTATGTGGGACATTGAAGAGGCACATGCAGGCCGAGAAATAGCTTTGGTGCCAAGATGTTGGGACTCCAAGGATCCATCTGGCAAAGCTTCCAGTGCGCATGGACTCTTGGTAACCTGCCACAAGATGCTAAGTGCTCAGAAACATGTGGGATTACTAAATGGATCTTCTGATAATAAACCTCCAAGGTCAGGGTTAATGCTACCTTGATAGGCTCTTTCCCCTGATCTCTCCTGAAAATATTCTCACCTTTTTTGGTGGGATCTGGTTCGTTATGATGATGGAAAATGGAAAGGAGGGCGTAATAGGGAACTGTGGGGGGGGGATGTTCCAGTGGGGAAGATTTTTTGTTTGCTTATTTTTGTTTTTTTCTTAACTTTTTATTTTAAGATAATCGTAGATTCACATGTCATTGTAAGAAATAATATGGAGTGACTGGGAGGGGACAGGTGAAACAGGTGATGGGGATGAAGGCAAGGGCACTTGTCGTGATGAGCACCCGGTGATGTATGGAAGCGTTGAATCCCTGTATTGCACACCTGAAACTAATATTACACTGTATGTTCACTAACTGGAATTTAAATAAAAACTTGAAAAAAAGAAATAATATGGGGAGATCTTTATACTCTTCACCCAGTTTCCCCAAAGGTCACATCCTGCATGACTGTAGTATGGTAACACCACCGGGAAACTGACACTGATACAACCCATGGGTCTTACTCTGATTTCACCAGTTTTATAGACACTCATTGGAAGACTGGGTTTTAATCTGCATAAAACTTTCCCAAAAGTTACTTCTTTAAGCTGGGCTTGAAACTGGTGCTCGTTATGAGAGCCATAAAGTTTTCTAAGTTTCTGTATCCAGATACCTTGGAGCCATAAAGTTTTCTAAGTTTCTGTATCCAGATACCTTCCTGTAATGCTTGGACCCAATATGATCACACCTCGCAGGGAGAGTGGAGACCATCTATGTGACTGAACATAAACAGGCTGCTTTCCTGTAAATTATAGAAAGTTTTGGATTCCCAACTGAGGAACTTGGGAGGTACCCAAAAGGCACTTGGAAGTACATGGCCAGTGCTTTGCACTTTGCAGCCAGCCGGGTGTAGGGTGGCTTGGAAGGGAGGGAGGCTGGAGGAAGGGAGACATTTTGAAAGCTAAAGTGATAGTTGAGATCACCTATAGCAAAGAACTGAGGCAAAGCTGTGGACATCAAGTAAAGGGGCCACACTGGGAGATGCAAAATAATTGGAGAATGGCCATGCCTTTGTACTTGGTCGTGGTATGTGTGTGTGTGTGTGTGTGTGTGTGTGTGTGTGTGTGTGTGTATGCAGATAGCCTCCAATGACCTTTCTTTGCTCCAGGACACACTCCAGGATCCTATACTGCCTGTAGAGGCGCTTTATTTTTGATTCCTTTGTTTTGCGAAACAGAACGTCCGAGTAGAATTGTCTCTTAAAAGCATGGATGCTCTTATCCCTGGGCTTGGCGAAATTTGGCAGAAGGTAGAGGGGGTTGGGAATCAACCTGCCAAAGCTTTCCTTTCCACTTTATGAATTTTTCTAAATGTTATGTCTTTCCCACTATCTGGGGAGATTTTCAGGGAATCCTGCATAAAGCCAGGTGAGGCATCATATGATTCTCCGAGTCTGCTTCCACCTGCTAAGATGCACAATAGGAGGAGGGTCAGGGGAGCTGAAGGTGGACCAAGGACACACAACCAGTGGTGGGACACTGCCGGGATCGGCATGTCTCCAAAACCTGCTCCCATCATAGTGGGAGGAAGCTCCGGTCCTGCTTATTTTCCCTACCGAGTAGATATGGTTTCTCCCGGAGAACTGGGATTGCCTTTGGATCTCTAGACATGCCCGCTCAGTGGCTGACATCAAGAAGCTGCTCACTACATAGTGGGGGAAGGAAGGGAGGAGAGGAGGAGAAACAGGTAGTCGGAATCTGTATAACTCAAATCATGAGCATTAGGGGGCTAAATTAATTGCTTGAGTTAAGATTTAACTAGGATTTAAAAACAACAGCTGTTTTATCTTGGGTATCAACTGTATATGACAGCTCATGATCCGTAGTTACCTACCTGGGACTCTACCCACTTAAGATAAGCTTCCATAAACTGAAGGTGAACAATGAACTATATTAAATGGCAGGAGAAATCCACTCAAACCCTTAAGGAAGAGGTTGCTAATATCTCATACCCGTGGTCAAGGCTGGTGCTGGCTAACACAGCAGGTGCAAACTCACCAAGACTGGCAGTCAGGAGACCCTGGGGCTGAGTATGGGTGGTTTATTAACCAGGTGACCTTGAGCAAACCTCCCCCACCATAGTCTCAATGGCCTCCCCCAAGAAATAATGATCTAGATGTCTTCCTATTGGCAAGTGGGGCCAGCCCACGATCATACTGAGCTCTCTGTGTCTTGTTGTCAGAATTCCTTTATTTGAATCCACACGAGCTGTGGTCTTTGGCGGGTTCTCTCTACCCTTTTTGGTCTCTCTTCTGCCACTCTGGAGTTCATGGGTTGAGGAGGGAGAGGCCCAAGCTGGCTTAAGTATCTGTGTCCGTCTCGTGCTGGGAGCTTCATGACCACAGACCCACGTGGGGTGGAGTCCTCAGTGACCAGCGCCTACCGAGGGCAGGTAGGGAGTAGGCCTCTCGAGAAAGGACTAATGGGCTGGATGGATGAATGAATGAACCAAGGAGCAAACGAGTGATCATAGTGATTCTACCCACCATGATGGTCCTGACAGCTCTCGGGAGCAGGCACAGGTACTCCAGCCCCCTCCACAGAGGAGGGGCTGACCCACCGAGTGTGCAGGGTCGCACAACTGGGGCTCAAATGCCCACCTGCCCAAGCCAGCGTCTCCACCACGGGAGACTGCTGTGCCTTGTGCCCCATGTTTGCATCACCAGCTTCCTCTCTGCCCACGTGCCACCGAGACGGCATTTCCATACCGACAGCCACTGGGAAGAAATGGGTGGGGAACGGTCCCAGCCCCCTCAGAGAAGAGGGAGAGATACCTGCTTCAGAACGAGATGCAACTGGGTCTCAAATCCGGCTTTTCCACTTACCGGCTGTGTGATCCTGGCCAAGTCATTTGATCGCTCTGAGTCTCTGTTTCCTCCTAGGGGGTTGGAACATGGGGACGATGCTCTCTCCCTCTTGGGGCTGCTGTGGGGGTTAGAGATCAGCCACAGAAGTGTTTGATACAGGGCTTGCCATACGGCGGTGATAAATAAAGCAGCAGGTCGCATGGCTTGGAATAGTTTGCTTTTATAATCACCTCACTGAGGTAAGCATGGTGGTTGCCATTTGACAGATGGGGCAATGGGGCCACAAAGGTGGGAAATGACAGCTCAGCCTCACAGTTTCCAAGCTGTAGAGCTAATTCTAGAAGCCAGATGCTGAGCCACCCTCCGGGAGGGTCTCCCTTCATCTTTGGTATTCTGCATTTCCACTACATTGTGCGGCGTGAGTCTCTCTCTACCTTGTTCTTGGCCCACAGTGAAATGAATACCCTGATCCAGAGATCCATCTCGATGACATCATGGACTCGGGCCTGGGCACCATCCTGGGGACTCGGCACCGTCCTTGGGCCTCAAGGTGGGCAAGCGAGGCCATAAGGCATTTGCTAAAGTCAATGTGACTGTGGGTGCCCCTATGTGGCGACAGCAAGGAAACTGGACACCGAAAAGCAAAGCAGTGTGTAACCTCGGGTGAGCAGTCACAGACACCATGTCTGGTCCAATCCCAGGAGACGGTGGCCCGAACCTTTCGGCTCTGCCCCTGAGGTTTGGGAGACAGGCGGTCTGGGGGAGACAAGCCTCAGAATGCTGGGCCCCAGGCCCCTGGCCTCCTCGGAGGGGACACCAGCCTGGGGTGGGCCCCAGGCCCCAGAGATCGGAGCAGAGGATGTCCAAAACACCCAGCCTTCTGCGGAGGGGTGCAACAGGGCCCCCTGCACGTTGGCCCTCACGTGGGAGACAGAGCGGGATTCACTCTGTCCAGGGCTGAGCAGTGGCGCCGGGGTGAGGCGCTCTCTCTGGGCCTGCCAAATCCCTTCATTTTCTGACTGGTCTGTGCAAGCGAGGGTCTCTACCTGCCCCCAGGTCACACCCAGAGTTAGGGTCACAGACAGGATTTGGGGCATTGCCAGAGGCCCAACATTCTGGCCCTGCCCCCTCATTCCCAAACAGCCTCCAGCTCCACTTTCTGCTCTATCTCCACATGAGGTTATGCACCGCGGGAGGGATGGCACAGGAGGAAGACATCTGTCCCCCGCGCTCTCAGGAAGCCGCCGTCTTCCAGAACCATGGCTTCACTGAAAAAATCCAGAGCCCCACAGATGAACCTGGCCTTCACCGCTTGGGAGATTCAAGACTCAGGATGAGGCCAGGATGGGCCCAGACCCACTCAAGAGCGGGGTATCCGTCAGCCACACGCCTGGTGACGTAAAACGACGCTCCTCACCCCACGCACCCCCCTTCTCGGGGCTGCCAAGATGTGGGGACAGGCGCTGATTGAAGTCACAGCAAAAAGGGCTGGTGCGGCCCGCGCCGCGGAGAAACACACCCGGCTGCTTTCAGAGTGCCTTTCTGTCCTCTCCTTTCTAATGAAAACCCTCATGTAATCTGTTAGAGCGCGTCTGCTGGAGCATGAATTATTCAGAGAAGTCTCTGTTCCTTATCTCCCCTCCCCGGGGAGGCCCCTACCATTGTCCGCCCTGATGGGTCATTATGCACTCTGTGAATTTAATCTTTTAGGCTATCCGGCCGCACAGAAAAAATGTATGAATAACAATTTTCCTGTAATAACCTTCAACTAACCTTTCAACCAGAGTGAGTCATTCCAATCCCATTTTCACATCAAGAGGAGTCAAATGCAGGCAATTACCTCTTATCTGTTTCAGGAGCTGCCCCCACCTCTGCCGCACCCTTAATTTTTTAAAGGGGTATTGAAGAATGTTGTGGGGGCTCGGGAGGAGGTAGGAAGGATCGGGTGGGATACGAGGCGGGCTCTAGAGTCCCAGAGCCCAGTTTGGGCAAGGAGTCCTGAGCCTCAGCCTTCCCCTGTGGACAGCGGTCCAGACCACCCTACCCGTTTCCCAGGGCCCCTGCATCTGGCTGTCATCAACCAGTCTGGGTTTTTTGCCCCACTGAAGGCAGCCCTTAATTCCTTCCCTTGCCCCTGCGTAAGGGAAAATGTCCCTTCTTTCCAGAGATTTCCTTCAAGCCTTTCCACGGATGGCAATTTCAGATCAATGTTAGCTCCCGGTGGGGACATTGTGGTCACCGTGCTGCTGACATAAGAGAGGACAGGAGAGGGAGGGGCTCTGGGCACAAGCCCAGGTGCCCTAACCTTTACCCAGGGGTCCCCCAGCGCAGAGACCTAGAAGGACCCGGAATTTGGAGACAGGTGAAATCGACTGTTAAGACTTGGCTCCTCCAGCTGTGTGACCTTGGGTAAGTCACTTCCCCTCTCTGAGCCTTAGAAGGGCTTCATGAGTAAAATGGTGATAATAATTCTTGGCAGGGTTGTTTTGAGGATCAAGTGGAACATTGAGGCAGTCTGTCCCAGGCAAAGCTCTGGGCCTGGGTCAGTTTCTCCCGTGGGGCTGAGGCACCCCCACCCCCATTTTCCCCAGTTCCTTTTTCCATTCCAGAGTTCAGCCTGGTTCTGAGCAACCTTCTTACTTCCTCCAGGTTCCTTGGTTCTGAGGCAGGGTCTGAGGAAGTCAGGGGGACAATGCTTATCCCAAAGGGGCCTTGGCCCATTGGTATCTTACAGAATCATCTTGCCTTCGACTGGACCGTATCTTTGATTCTGCTTTTCTGGTTTGCCTTACACCAATCTTGTCTGCTTCCTCCTCTCCTCCTCCTCCCCACCCCCCCTTCTCCTTTCTTTTAACCAAATGAAAAATAGAAACTCAGAGTGTGGAAATGACTTCTCCAAGTCCTAATTCAGTGTCTGAAACAGATCCTGGGCCAGGACCCAGCTGTCCTGACTCTTCTCTCAGGGCTCAGACCATGACACTTGTCTCTCAAAGCGTTGGAACGGTGGCACCAAAGACATGATGGCCTCGGGCAGGGGTGGGGGACCCTTGATATTCCTCAAACCAAACCATGCTTGCCAAGCTTTGGTGAATGTCTTCTTTCAGATCACAAAATGGTCAGGGGGCTGTCCTGACAATTCCCCAGCGGGATAATGCCACTCCGGGCAATCACGGAGGGAGCATGGAAACCCTCGGGAGGCTTGTCGGAATGACTAGGTTTGCTCAGAGAGAATGAACTGGAGACGGAGCAAGGTGCCATGAGGGTAGGCGTGAGAAGGAGCAGGGGTGAGCAAGTACTCAGCACAACCCATTGCCCATCAGGTTTCAGACCGTCAGTTAGCGGCTTCCCGCACTCCTGGCCTGCTGTCCTGGCTCGCACAGGGCAGGGACGTGAAGGTCTGTCCCGTGTCTGTGCCCCCACCCCTCCCCCACCCCACCCCTGCTCTTCCACAGCCCGAATCCCAGTCTCTTGATCTGATCCTGAGAAGTGTCCTGTCTCCCACTCTGGACCTTTCTTCCTCCAGAAAGCTTCCCTGCCATCCTTAATTTGTCTTTGAGGACTGGAGGGGGCAGCCTGGACTCAGCCTTTTCTTTCTGCCCATTCCAAAGCCTGTTGGGTTCCTGTTCAGGCTTTTCCTCCTCGTCTCCCTCTCATGCATTTTGCGGGACTCAGAGTGTTGCCCCTGCTGCCCCTGCAGGACTTTAAAAAATGCGTATTACAAAAGTCGATAGACTTAAAGAAAATCACCGTTCTCGACATGTGTAAACTGCCTCTTAAGATCTGGCAGTGATGCTCTGGTGCGCACTTCACGCACAATTCTTGAGATCCGTCTGAGCACTGGGCACTCAGTAGGGCTACACGGCAGGCCAGCCCTATGATTGGTGGGTGATGCTGTTGGTTTGTGAGTTCCGGGACTTCTGGAAGACTCCCTGTCAGAAGAAAAGCTCTCCACCTGCTCGCTGGGGTTGATGCCAGGACTGGTCACCAGGCCCAGCCAAATGAGTCTGCAGGTGAAGCTGTTTTGCTAAGCTGTGTGAGATGCTGGCCCCAGGCAGCCGGGCTTTGGGCTCCTCCACCAGTCGATACAGAAAAAGCACCCTCTCCTGCCCACCTTACAGAAACCTGGGCATTCTGAGGTCCCTGGGTCTCAGCCCCAGTGCTGGGCAGAGGCAGCAGGACAGCAGGGGACCCACCGGGACTGCCAGGCAGGGTGGGAATTGACCACTGAAGGCAAAGGCAACACTGCTGAGAGGATGCCTTGGAGCCCAGAAGGAGTGGTCCTTCACGTGCGTGTGGCACCTGTCAAGCTGGATTGTAGCTGCTTGTGAATCAGCCGTGGAAATGTTGGAAACACTTGGCAGCGCAGACTTCCCCAAGGGGCTGTAGTGCTTTGCAGAGGGGGCGTGAGAACCAGAGACCTCTGTGCTTACAGACACAAGCCCAGTGTCACTCTCAGACACAGGGCATGCAGGCCCCTGGACTGCATCCTAGTGGGTTGTTTACGCACCTGCCTCCTTGCCTGGGTACCTCTTTGGGGTTGGCGACATGGCAGATCCTGTTCTGTCTCTCCACTGTGTCTTGTTCGTGGCCCGGCCCTAGCAAGGTTCATTACAGGTGTGTAGCCAGGCAGGTGGGGAAGAAGACAGAGCCCTTCCAAAGGCCAAGTGTGAATGGGAGGGGCTGGGGGCGAGGAGTGCCAGGGCCTGGGAGTCATTTGTGAAGGAGGGAAGAATCCAAAATGGCGGCCAAGGGCACCGAGACCAAACCATGGGGGCCACCATTAGGGGACGGGAAACTGCTGTAGAGAGAAAAGGAGAGAGAAGACCCTGCCTAGGTCAGGATTCAAACTCAAGTCCATCTTTGTGCAATGGCTGCACGTTTATCCATCCTTTCCAGCTCACACAAGATAGTTCCTGATCGCCACGCACTTCACCTTGACTTTGTTGATTTCTTCAATGGCCACATTACAGACACATTCCCCTCACCGCTGCCCCCCACACCTCCCCTTTCTCTGCCTCATCCACATCTGCATCTTGTACGATTATTCCCAACTGCCCACTCTTAGGCCTTGATAGGGACACGAAACTCTTCTCTGTCTGTGCCAATTAATAAAACCTCACTGTGCAGCCTCGACTCCTGGAGGGGCTGCCCTGGAGTCTGGAGCAGATTCTCCTGTGAGGAAGTCTCACAGCCAGGTGGGGCCAAGTGCTCTGAACTTTGGGTGTGTGTTCCCTCAAATGTTTCACATTTGAGTGTATATAAAAGAGCAAAATAGGCTGAAGAGCCAACATTTGAGCTACAAAAACATGTCATATCAACAACAGCAACCTTTTCCCCAGAGAAAATTAGGCTGTATGTATGTGTATGTGTTTTTTTTCTTTTCTTTTTTTTTTTCTGGGGGTGGAGGTGTTGCATTTTAATGCCTGATTTTGGCACTTGGTGCAGAAAAATAATTGAGATGCCAATGGCCAAATTTTCCTCCATCCAATCTCAGAAAAAAACTCGTTTATGTTTAAATTCCTTGCAGCTGAGTTATATACACAGTACATGAGGGCAACTGTTCCAAATGTACACATTTATAGCTCCACTGTGTTTTTTTCCCCTTTGCAACAGAGAACTGAGACATAAACACCACCCCCGTCTGACTGCACACAAGGTATGTATGTATGTGACAAAAATAAATCTCCCGGGATTTCTGCTGCCAGGCTTTTGTGCACACAGGCAGGACACATGTCAGCGCAGATTGCCAACAGGTGCGGCTCAGGGGGAGGACAGAGCAGAAGACAGGCAGGATGACTGTGAGGAAGCGGCTGGAAAGATGGCGGAGGGGGCGCACCACCTTTCCCACAACCTCCTAGACCAAGGATGAGGCATGATCACTGGCGCTTTGGCTAAATGAAAGATTCTGGGCAATGTTACAGCTCCACCATTGGCCTCTGTAGGACCGAAACGTCAGCCCGATTTGGGGAGCTGGAGTAGCCACTCTGCAGAAAAACCAGATTTAGCCTCCACCGTCCAGTGGTTAAGAAACCAGGTGTTCTTGTGTCCCTGTAGAATCCAGGGGAACCTGTCTTGGGATGCTCTAGAAATGCGGCTTGTTTCTGGGCCTTCCCCACCCCCATGAGACACAATGGGCAGGACCCGTCCTCCCACTTCCCAGGTGAGTATCAGAGAGGCTGAGGGCCTGGATCGCGGTCACACAGCCAGTCAAAGGCAGAAATGAGCTTTGGAGCCTTCAGCTGCTTTTGCAGCAGACCCTGAGGAGAGGCCGAGGGGAATGCCTTGGGTGCAGGGTGACTTGAGGGAAAGAGGAAGTCCTCCTTCACCCATTTGCAGATTTAAAATCCCTGTGGGGGGTGGGAACCATTGGGTTTTGACAAAATTCCCCCAGGACATTGAGTGGAGCACTAGATTTGCTGGGACACCTAAAGATGTTAAAGGGCTCTGTGCCCAAATAAGTTTGAAAAATGCTGAATTAAAAGTAGAGTTTTCGATGCTGCAGGACTTCTCAGTCTTTAATATGCTAATGACCAAAGTGGGGTTGTAGCGTCCAAGATCTCCCAACCCCATTGACCAGGGAAGTATTTTCACCAAGCCCTCACCAGTGCTCTGCAGACACACTTTTTCTGAAATGCTGGATTAGGGCAATGATGAGTTTAGAAAAGCATATTGGGGGGGGGGGAGGAATAAAATATTAGACTAATATTGGTTAAATCCTCCTAAATGCAAAGTGGCTTAACAGATTAGTTTTAAATCACCTGAGGGGCTCTGGAGGAAATGGGACACAGAAAAGGTAAGTTTTGATAGGAGAAGAGCAGAGGGAAGTGAAACCACCTTAAATTCAATTTGAGAAAAGCTTATTTAAATGTGTTGCTGAAAAAAAACAAAAGAGGTTTCATGTTTTGTAGAAGTTCGATTTTGCACCGGGAACTCTTAGGCTGACTTACGAAAGGTGCTAACCCGCGGCTCAAGGAGCCCACTTCCGGTTGAAGCGACAGGCAACCAGAGGCATTATGGGAAACACCTGTTGGCTGGGGTGTGGGGGTGGGATCTGGCAGCTGACATTTTTTTTTTTATTTCGTTTTCAAGACAAGAGAAATTTCTGCTTTCTTACAGGAAAAATAAATCCATGTATTTTTCTTTTCTTTTCTTTTTTTTTTTTGGTGATGCTGGGATATGAGAACACATTTCTACTCCCGCAAAGGGTTTTAAAAAATGAAGCTCAGGGCGCTTGGGTGGCTCAGTCCGTTAAGCATAGGACTCTTAGCTCAGCTCAGGTCTTGATCTCAGGGTCATGAGTTCAAGCCCCGTGTTGGGCTCCGTGCTGGGCGTGGAGCCGGCTTAAAAAAAAAAAAAAAAAAAAAAAAGAAGGAAGCCCTAACGTGCGAACCCCCAAAAGTAAGGACCGAGCTCATTCATCCCTATTTCCCCACTTCTGGTGTAGGGCCGGGTTCCTAAGGGGGATATTTATTGTGCTGAACTGCACATCTGGCTCTTGTGCTTTTAAGATGGGTTACTATTGAAAAAATAAGTAAATACACCACCTTCAGTGTGCTCACAGTTGTCTCTGGCAGCGTAAGTTGCGGCCGTGAGGGGGCGGACAGGACTCGGGCGTCCGTGCCTGTCTCTGCTCCTCTGCAGGTGGGTGACCATGCGCCAGTCTCTTAACCTCTCTGGGCTCCAGTTTCCTCATCGTAAAATAGGGATCCTGAAAGCTGTCTTGCGTCTCTCTCAGGTGAGAGGAGCACTAAAGGAGAGAAGGAATAAACGCATGTTGTAAAAGTAAGACGCTATACGAATACCAGTTATTATTACATGACAGAATTTAAGCAATGTCAGGAAGGCCTCTTTTCCTATCTAGAAATATATATATATATTTTTGTCAAGGCTTGTCAAGGGCCTGAAATCGTATCATTAGAAATGCATTCCCTGGGACGCTAAAGGCTTTTAGATCTTTAAGACATTTTCGCTAAGATGCATTTGGGAGACATCAATATGAAGCCATTATCTAGGGGCCCCGTGAGGCTGGCCAGAGAGATGGACCACTCGGTGCTCGCAGTAAACAAGCAAACCCTGGGGCTGGGGCTGAGGCGGGGTGGGGAGGCTATAAAGAGAAGCTGCTGTTCCTGGAAGGGGTCCCCAAATGTGTGTGAGGCCAGAGCTTCTCAACCTTGAACGTGCCCGCGAATGGCCTCGGGATGGAGTTAAAATGCAGATTCTGATTCCGGGGCCTGGGAGGGGCCTGAGAACCTGCATTTCGCATAGGCTCCCAAGGGAGGCTGAGGCTGCTGGTGTGGGGTCCGCACTGGGGGGAGCAAAGTGATGAATAACAGTAAGCGCTACCGTCCCAAGAAAACACAGCTTTGGTCGGAGGCCTAAATATGACAGGATTTGATGGTTTGTGAAGAATTCTGGCATAGAGCAGTACTCCCTCGTGAGAGGACAGTGACTAACACATAGGGAGGCTGTTTGCTAATCTGGATCTGGAAATCACACATTTCGTGTGAGCCTGGTTGGTGAGCTGTGCCCTTGGGACCTGAAAGACAGGCGTGCATGATGGGGACTTAAGACCTCGCTGGGCCCCCTGGACAGAGCCCACTGGGGCCAACATCTGCCCCCCACCCCTCCTCCTGCCCACTGCCCCCCTCCCCTCCCCCCGCCACCTTGCCATCTACCCCCAGCTCAGGTTTTCCTTGAGCCTCTGGCTCTCTAGGCCACCTCTGTGTGTCCATATGGAGTGTGTGTGTGTGTGTGTGTGTGTGTGTGTGTGTGTGTGTGTGTGTTGTTTCTCTCTCTCTCTATTTCTATCTACCCATCTGCCTCCCCCGCTCCATCAGCACCATCTTCACTGCTGGCTTTGTCCCCAGGTTCCCTCTCTGGCAGGGGATTCACAGAGTCATGGGGGGCTTTCCATCTGACCAGGTGATGAGGATTTACTGTCCCACAACCCCAGGCACTTTCACATGGGACAGTGAGCCCCTGAGGGAGACACAGGTGCTCTTCTGTTTGGAGCTCCTCTGCCCGGCGCAGGGCCTGGCACCAGGCTCGGAGGAGAGATTGACCAGTTTTCCCACTGCTTGTAATAGTTGTGAGCACCCATTACCCTCCTATGTGGAGATGGGTTAGTGGGGCTCAGAGCAGGAGCACCCAAGCCCCAGGGAAAGTGTGCAGCTCCCCAAGCTCCTGCTTTCTTCTTTTGCCAGGTCCTGGGAGTTACCACGGGAGAAGGAATGAGGAAGATTTAAAATGTAAAGAATGAGACCAGTCATTGTACCTGAACCCAGCTGAGTACCTGAACATATGACCGAAGATCCTCTCCCGCTTGAGTAGGGGGAGGCGTCCCTCAGGGAGAAGGACTGAGGAGCGGGTCATGCCGGGGAGCAGCCTGGGCCACCAGAAGGGGATGAGGTGCACAACACCCCCGAAAAGGAAGACTGGGTGAGCACATTGGTCCCCCAATGTCCTGGGCACGTGGTACCTGGTGGCGGAGAGACCTGTCCTTACAGGGAAGGTAAGGACATAAATATCCAGTTTAGTGACTAGAGCTCCGTGATGTGCAAGATGGCTTATGCTGTTATTCTCTCTACTTCTGTGTGGATATGACATTTGCCAAAATGAAAAGTGGAAGGAAGGAAGGAAGGAAAGAAGGAAGGAAGGAAGATCAACACATGTCTTGCTTCTAATAGAACTTTCAGATGAGAATCTGACTGCCCACTATCCTGCTGGTAAGGACCACTCTGATCCCAGACACACAGTCCTGGTTTATCTGGTGGTTATAGTTTCCTTTGCAAATAAAGAATGTGGCATCTGGGGCTGGGTCAGCGCAGTCCAAAGTATAGTGTGAGGGTAGGGGCCTGTCTGTGAGCTGTTTGTTAATCAGAATACAAGGTAATTGAGGATTGCCCTAACATCCAAGTACATGGTCAGGGGGTGGGTCCTGTCAAATGGCGTTGGGGAGTTGTCGTACTCAAGTGGTGAGTGTCACGTGGTGTGAACCAGGTGGATCCATGCATCAGACCATGATGGGCTGGATATCTTATTTTAAAAGTGGTATTTCACAATATACCCTTTCAGTGGTATCAGTGCATCCTTTAGAATCCAGTCACAGAGTGTTCTAGCAAGAACAAGTATCTTGGTCTACAAGAGTAAGACTCCCTCCCTTCTCTGGATTGTGGATCTCCCTGTGGGGGCCTGCCTGGGCCACCTGCCCATCTTCCCTGCCCTACCCTTACCCCTCCTCACTCATTCCATCGAAGAGCAACAGATGCAAGAGCAGGACAGTTTCCCGGCCAACCCAGAGCCCCTCTCTTCTTTCTTTCTCCAAACTAAAGCAGAGATGTGCTGAGGCAGCATCTCCCAGATCCCTCTTCCTGGGCAGATCTGGCAGGGACAGAGGGGTGCTCAGGAGCCCCATGCAAAGCTGTCAGGGCTGGTCTGTGAGTGGGTAATCTCAGAAACGATGATTTAGAGCACAGTGCGGCAGGGTTGGAGGCAGCGAGGTGGCTGTTCCCCACGGCGCTCATTAAGCTTCCGTAGATTGCATTTCCTGCCTCCCCTGCTAGCCCTCCAAAGTGCCTGTTATTAATTCATAAAAACACTGCAAGCGTGATTGAGTCCGCTGATTACTGGAGCAGGCAGACACAAGAGACAGTAAAATATTCCGCATCTCTCTATCAGGCTCTCAGGGGCTCGGGAGGAGGAAAAAAATAAAAAAGAGAAAAGCAACAACATGAAGAAAGAAATATGGGGGGGGGGAACTGTGTTGTGAAATATTAATCAGAGCTGTTTGCCGCTGGAGGCCAAAAATATGAGGCGGCATAATCCATGTAGCAAGAGCTGCCTGGCGACATGTCTTTGAGAAGCAGATTATTGCACGTAAATACAGCTAAATATTCTGGATCCTTTGGACTGTGCCTCTGGTGTCACTGGAGAATCCGATTCCCTTATCATTCTTCGGCAGGTGTGGCCCCTGGAGAGTGTGGGAGGTGCCAGCAGGATGTGGCTGTGTGCGCAGGGAGCCACTCGGGCCCCAGTAGGAGCTGCTTCAGTTCCTTTCCAATCGCTGATTCAGGTGGGGTGGGCGGTGGGGGTGCATGTGTGTAGGGAAGATGCCCAAGGAGGTGTGTGTGTGTGCATATGGGTTGGGGCTGCCTCCAGAGTTGGCTTTTAACAGCTGATGACCTGGATGCTGGCCATGCCAGGGGAGCCCCAGCTCGAGAGTGGCTTTCCTGAGAATCCTCAGCAGGTGCCCAGGTGGCTTTGGTTGGGGGGATGTGCATTTCAGGGGCCTCCAGCAAGACTGGAGTCTTTCCAACTTAATTCTGCTTTGGAGAGGTCGTGATTAGTTGACTGCTATATCAGCTCACGGTGCACACATCATTGCATTAAGGGACCACCATGCATGCCCCACACCCCTCGGGCTCAACAATTGAGATATGAAGCCTGTGTGCAAGACTGGAAGAGAATGCTCACCTGTCATTATGGGCTGGAGTGAGCCTGGGGTTGTGGAACCCTGAGGGTGGCAGTGATGCAGATGTGGATCTCACCCACACAGAATCTGAGACTATCCGAGTGGAAGTGAGTTTGGAGATCAGATATTCCTACCTCCTCACTGGACAGAGGCCCAGAGAGGGACAGTGACTTGCTCAAGGTCACACAGCAGAGATATGATTCTTGATGCATAGGCCAGCCTCCCAGCATACCGTTGGGGCATGAAAGAGGAGGAACATGAAGGGGTGAGTGATGGAAATTGGTTTGCACTGAGCCTTTGGTCCACAGCCAAATTTTTAGAGAACCTTGATCCAAGGTTGATCCCTGAGCCTCTCTAAGCCCCAGTTTCCTCAACTGTAAAGGAGTTTGACTAAGTAGTATAGCAAAGACCTTACCAAGTCCATGAATGAGATCAGTATTTGGAGTGAGCTGTGGCCAGGGTCTTCTCCATGGTGGGCAGAGAGAGGATGGGGTTAAGCAAGGCACACTGGACCAATCATAGCATCTCCCTATCCAGAGACCAGGGGAGTAACTACCACAAAAAGACTTAGGAGAATTGCCCTCTACCCCAAAGTGCCCTGAATTACTTCATTCTTCTCTTGGTGCTTATTATAGAAGCTCAGAACTCCTTATCTGTTCTCCATCAGTCACATCAGCACAGGACCCAAAGTGGGTGAGGACCTAGGCAGGCAATGGCTGATTGCTTTGCTGAGTGCCTTAACTTGGGAAAAAGTTTTCCTTCTTGTCTCCAGGAGATGGTCAGTCAAGCCACTTGGGAGAAAAATGGTAATTGTAACCACCAATTGTGGAGCAAGTACATTATTCCCAATTTTAAACCAATTCTGCCCATTTCACAGAAATGAAAAGCAAGGATTAGCGAGGTTTAACAACTTGCCACAGATCATAAAACTGACCAGTGGCAGGGCTGGGATTTGAACAAGGGTCTGTCTGATTCCTGAGGCCCATGGCCTTCCCACTGTGCCTCCCAGTGATGTCAGGGGGTGAAGAGGAAGTGGATATTTTCTCCTGCTGATTTCTTCCCAGGCAAGGAAAGTGAGCTTCAAGCCAGAAAAGAAAGAGTGCTATAGGTTGGAGGCACACCTATAAGGGAGGGAGGAGATTAGAGAGCCCAGAGTGCCCTGAACCCATCCAGGCCAGTGAGCTACACCTCAGGGTCTTGAGAGCTTCTTGCGAAAAAAGATCAGAAATAGCTGGTGGTGATCTCAGGAGGACTGTGGAGATGAGAAGAGTTGAATAGTAATAGAAATATTGTGTTCTCATGTGCCTGATATTGATCCAGTGAGGGAGTGCAGTAGAAGTGATTAAAGCAACAACATATCAGCAACTGAGGAATGACACGGTAACCATCTGGGCTCAAGAAGGCTTTACAAAGACTAGCTGAATCAAGCCTATGTTAAAACAAGCATCCTTTGACAAAACTACGGGAAGCATGATCAGAAAAACACAATAAATGCAACAGACTTAAATTCCTGTAAAGTAATGGGCATAGACTCCAAGGACCGCCTCCTGGATGAGATGGAGGAATGCAGACAAGAACTAGGAAACTAAGTTCAAGGTAACTCAGAGGACTTTGATTAATGCCCGATGCCTGGCCTTTAGTAGGTGCTCAGCAACATTTCCCAAATGGAGCATCAGTGTGGGCAATAGCTGTGTCTGTGACTGAGGAGGAGTCCACCCTCATCAAGGACTTTACCTGTCATATACATATAGACAGAAAGGCCAGGTTTAATATTACCTTGAGAATAATACCAACTGTGTAACATCATCTTCATAAAATCCTCCATGTACCCTCAAAATAAAATAGAAAATAATTGAGCATACAGAAAAAGTTCTATAAAGATACAGAGAAAATCCAATGCCAGTGGGGAGAGGCAGGAGATGGGCATCAAAGGGAATCCTGCTTTCTCTCTGAGGATTGTTTTATAATGAGAATGTAACTGTACCTTATATGTGTGAATAGAATTAAAGAAAGAAAAAATAGGAAAAATGGTCAGGCTCATCAAATATTTGGTGGTATTTGAGAATCAGATATGTTGTTGGTTGGGTGACATGGAAAGTCCCTTCCGAGGCTTGGGCTCTATGGGTCTCACTTTTGCTCCAACTTTTACTTAAGGTATTGACCTTGGATACACCCTCCCCCACCCTGGCCCCACTTTCTTGAACCTGGTTTCCCCTCTCACAGAAGAATCCAGTTTAGGCTTGTGGTCCCCAAATACAACTGTACATTAGAGGTCACTTGGTAAGCTTTTCAAAAATGAGAGATTCAAGAGTCACCTGTTCCAACAGTGAATTAGGCCCCACCCCCACCCTCCATGCAGCAGAACAGAACTTCAAGCAGTGAGGGTATAATTAAGCACCAGGCACTGAGCTCTCCCTTTTCATGCTCGTGACATTACCCCGTTGGCATATCAGCACCATGGAATGACAGGGACCCAGAGGCTTGGAGATGTGGGGGCCTATCAAAGGCCATGCAGCTGGGAAGGGACAAAGTCACAACCTGGACCATTTCGTATGCAGTATGTTGTGGGGGCTCAGAGCAGAGGGCAATGACTTTTCAAGGGGGGGGAAGAGTGGTTCAGGGCGATTTCACTAAAACGTGGCATTTGAATACAGGTGGGAAGGATGGTTTGGCAGGCTTGGTGGGAGAGGTAAGGAGCAGCCGAGGTAAGGCATGGAGGTATGAGACGGGGCACTTAGATGGTACCGAGTGTTCTTCCCTGGCTCAGGGTGGGATGGAAGAAGGGGAGGTAGTCCCAATATCCTTCTCCTGTCAGTGCCCCCTAGGAAGACAGCTGCTTAGGACCCCATCTACCCATCAGTCAGTATTCCTTGACCCCCTGCTGTATCCCAAACCCTATGCTAGTCGCTGGAGTTCCCAGGAGCGTGGGGAAGAAGTTTCCCTCTTGCCAGAGGCTCCCGGCTGGGACGAAGACCAGACTATACTTTCAAGGAGTGCCAAATAATGATTCAGACAATCACTCGTGACACAAGACAGCAACCCTGGAGGGGCCACGCTGCTCAAAGTGACCTGCAAAGTGAATGGTTCCGGCTGCACATTTTGGTTGAGGTCAGGGAGGGGCAGATCCTCAGCTGAAGGGTGGGGCTGGCTTGGAAAAGAGGAGGCCTGACAAACAAGGGGCAGGGGTGAAGGTGCAGAGGTTGGAGGCCAGGCCGTGATGTACCAGATCAGGCGTCTGGCCTGTCCTGTGAGTGTGGCCTGGAGGGGTGCTAGGCCAAGGACTTTGATTTTGGAACGTCAAGATAGTTTGATGCCCTTGAAGCCAGTGACCAGGCAGGTGCCTCTGGTAAATGGCTGTCCCAGCAGCCCAGGCCCCCTGGCACCACCTGCAGCCCCAGCTCTGAGGACAGTAGCCACCCTCTACCTGCACTGCTGCTGGGACAATTAATGAGCTCGTATTTATAAAGGACTCTCAGCTCCTCAAAAGAGCTCTGCAGAAGTACAAGTGGGTTATAATTACCACCACTGTAATTAATGAGTCCAAACTTCTTAGAGAATGTAAAGTGTGCAATGAAAGGAGGGGGAAAGAAAGGGGAAAAAAAAAACCCTCCATGTGTTTGAACTTGAGATTTTTCCTTTGTACAGTACATTCTGGTAAGGTATCAAACGGTACTATATTCTCTCCTTTCAAAACTGAGCGGAACCCCAGATGGGATGCCTCAATTCCAAGGGCAGAGTTTCCGGGAATAATGGAGCACGTTACCGTTCTTTCAAAAATGCTGGGCTGGAAATCAATCCTGCCATTCCCAGTAAGTTGGATAGTTGTGCCTTCATCTGTAAGGGGATGATGCTACTCACCTAACAGGTGTGTGTGGAGGGTATGTCACTGAGCTCAGGAAGGTGAAGCACTGGACATACGGCTGGCCTTCAGTTAGCTCCAGTCCTGTGACATTTTATACCCCAGACCCCAACTGTTTGACCTGGTAAAGGGGAAATAATGCCTCCTGACTAGCCTAGGAAAACACGTGCTTGTAATCTTCCACTTTAATAAATGCAGTTATTTATAATAAGGTACTTTTTAGCTTTTGTCTTTTGGTGGTGATGGGGGATGATTTCCTTAGGATAATTTCCTAGGGTGGGAGGGAAGAAGCATTCTTACAGTTCCTGGAATGCATAAAGTTTCTCCCCTGAGGCTAGCCAGTTGGATAAGGAGGTGTGTTTTACCACAACTTCACCAGCACTGGGTATTACTATTTTAATGTTTGTGGAAGCGGATGCCATTCCTTTTGTAAGGTTTACACATAATAGTGCATATTATGCAAATTCAATGTTAAGGAATCCTTCTAAGGGCAAAGAGCACATAGAATTCACAGAGATGAAATTCACTTTCTAAGCTTGACTTGGTTTACCTAGCCATGTACAGGAGCCTCAGCTTCCCTTGGTTTTGGTGCTGACATGTCTTATTTGCTCCCAGATGTTGGGAAATTAAAGCCCAAGTGCTATTTTTTGCATTAACTCTGCCATGTCATTTGCTAGAATTGTCCACATCTCTGTCAGTTTTCTTAAATGTATCAGCTCTGGTTAGCTCTCTTTGGCTAGAGTCAGCATTTCTCACTTCCGCTCTTGCTCCTATTTTGTGCATCCAGAATCTGTCAAGGCAACTCTAGTTATTTCCTCAAGTGTTTAACACACTCATATCCCACATGGGCAAACAATGCAGGGTGCAAACCCACAGTCTGATTTAACTGTGAGTCACAGGTCCATACTCCTCCCCCAGACTCTGACCCCATGGGATCAAGGTCAGTTTTACTTGTCTTTGACTTGGGAGAGGAAAATAAAAGTAGGGACAAGTGTTAAGAACAGTCCCCATGTTGCCTAGAACCTCAGAGCCCATCTGGAAAGGGGCCCGCTCATACAGAGATTGGAGGGAGTTAAAAAGAAGCCTTCTCCACATGCCTGGATGGAAAGCTAGGGTTGCATTAAGGACAGTGGGAAGAGAGCAGTGCTGTCCTTGGGGATCTGCAGGGACATACAGCCCTAATGCCTGCCTGGCCACCTGAGCTCCGGGATGATCTGCCCCCAGCAGCCCTGCCTGGTTGTACCTGCCTGTACCAGGGTGGGCGAGCATCTGACCCATGCTTGGGCTAGCTCATGATGTTCTAGGGATTTGGGAATTGGGTTGTGGAGACTTTGGGTAGTCATTGTTGGCACTTGACCTGGTAAGGCAAGGTGACAATTTTCTGCTATGTATGTAGGGAAGAGAAAGTCAAATGTCAGGGGAAAGAAAGAGAGGGAGGGAGAGAGAGAAAGATAGAGAATTGAAGTAGATGAGAAGGTCAGAGATAATTGGAGCCAGGAGACCACTGGGACCTGAGAAGGGAAAAGGAAAGAGAAAACCGTGGGCCAGTCTCCCTCATGGGCCACCAGCTTCCTGCCCTTGGAGCCGGGGATATTCCCATGAATCTTTACGATAAATTCCGTGTTTTACTTAAGTCAAGTAGATTTCGGTTCCTTGTAACTAAATGATTTCTGCCTAAGACACTCATGGTTTTGTTAGTAACTTGACCTCATTTACTGTGTATAATTTTTTTTATTTTAAAAAAGAAAAATCTAATGGAAAAAAGATGCTAATTTCTCCTATTTATTCTTTTGCAATAGAGATTGCTAGTTGCCTACCCAATGTTCACTCTCCAGTTTTTATAACAGAATCCCCATATTGGAGGACGGAGGTAGCAATGTGCCCAACTAAAAAGCTACATATCCCGGGGCTCCTGGGTGGCTCAGTCAGTTGAGCATCCAACTCTTGATCTCAAGAGGTCTTGATCTCAGGGTAGTCCCAGATCAAGCCCCATGTTGGGGTCCATGCTAGGCATGGAGACTACTTAAAAAAAAAAGAAAAAGGAGAAAAAAGAAAGCTGCATATCCCTAGCTATCTTGTAGCTATCAGTGGCTAATGGAGCTGAAAGTAGAAGTCATTGGTTGGGCCTCCAGAAAAGCCTTTTAAAGGGGGTGGACTCAGCTAGCACATGACCTTCCTCCATCCCCCCCTCCCTTCCTCTCTTCCTTCCTCCCTCGCTCCCTCCCTCCCTCTTAGGATCCATCCATCTGGAACATGGGTGTGATACTTGGAGCTCCAGCAGCTATCTTGTGAATAAGAGTTAGTCACACTCTGAGGCTGGCAGAGCAGAGAGCTGGGAGGAGCCTGGGTCCTTGATGAAATCATGGACCGCCCTAAGCAGTGGGCAGCTACGGCCTATGTGGGCCTACAACTCAACCTCAGGAGTAGCCTAGGGAGCCCCTGTCGTAGCCCCTTCATCTTGATCTGAATCCAGGTGCCATCTTTCCTCTCTGAGACCCACCTACATGAGCCCCAAAGCTCCTGTTGAATCAGCTCTCCTGGCTGCCACTTCCCTTCCTGATTGAATCAGATCCCCATCCCTGGTCATCAAAGCCCGTCCCTCCTGCTTGACACTTCCACCCAACGGTGGGGGTGATGCTACCCAGCGGCCTGCATGGAGAGCCAGGACCACAACCACAAATCTGGTTGTTAAGTCTGTGAAGGCAGGACCCTGGTCCTGGGGCATGCATCTGGGACCCCAACCTGGATCCAAACCCTTGCCTCCAAGCCAGGCTCCTCTCCACTGGTCATCTGCCGCCTCTACTTAGCACCTTTCAAAGACTCCCTGTTGCCTCTAGAAGCTCACTTTATTCTTGGGCTTTTTCTCCCTGAGAAGTGTGAAGCTCTGTCCACCCCTGGCAGCATTTCTCTTCATCCATCCTCAGGAAGCCTTCCTTGACCTCTGGACCAGGTGGACTTTCCCTGCTGCTTGGTCCCAAGAGACCCTGTCTGTCCCCTGCCCCAGCCCTCAGCACCCACTGTCAGATGCCTCCCCTGCCAGGCATACATTCCGGAGAGGAGACCGCCCTGCCCAGGCTCTGCCCTGTTGTGCCCACCGTCAGCTGAGCTCCTGGCCCAGGGCGGGTCTTAGGAACTCTTTGTTGAGTGATGGAAGGTAGAGGCTTTGCTCAGGCAGAAGGCAGAAGCCAGGGCCTGGGTCCCGCAAAGAGGGCTGAGAAGTCCTAGCAACTTTTGGATGCCTCAGCCATGACCTGGGGCTGCTTCCACCTAACCAAGACAGCAGCCCAGCCTGGGCTCCACCGACCGTGCTGGTGAGGAAGGGCAGCATGAGGTCAGCGGGTGGCCGGTCCCCCACTGCCTGCTGACAGCCAGGCTGCCCCACAGTGAAGGAGCAGTTTCCTCTTCCTCCCCGCCCCTGAAGAGAACCCAGGACCCTCCCTCCTCCTTCACTGGAAGTTAAAACCATCCCTGGGAAGTGCTGGATGAGAATTTGGCCTGGCCTCGGGAAATAAATCCAAATGATCATGCTACCTTAAACCCCATGTTTGTGAAACAGATTCCCAAGGAAGGGATGTTCTAAGGTCATGGTTCTCCAACTTGAACGGGCATCACAATCCCCTGGAGGGCCTGTTAGAACAGATTGCGGCTCGGGCTCCTGCCCCTGAGTTTCTGACTCCTAAGTAGATTGGGGGGTGGTTGCATGGCCTGCCTAGCACGCTCTTGGGTAATGCAGCTGCAACTGATCAGGGGGTCACACGTGGAGCGCCCTGCTCTACTGGGACCTAGACAAGCTAGCCTGGAGCCTCTGCCACCCCTCAGAAGCAGAGGAGGTGCCCCTGGCTGGCACTGCCAAACTGGCAGGCCATGGTCAGATACCCAGGAAAGTACCTCCTCCACCTCCGAAAATGGCTGTTCAGCATCCCCCGGGTTCTTGCCCCACACCCCAAAATCCTGGTGCACCCAGAGCCTGGGCTCCATTCAGCTGCCTTTGCAGCCCCTTCCTAAAACTGTCGAGAAGAGGGAGAAAGATCTAAAGTCCTTACTCCGCACTATGGAAAAAATATCAAGGAATTATCATGTAGCCTTAAACCCTATATATGCAAATGCACTCATTTGAATAACTGCCAATTTATATGCCTCATCAAATTAGGTATTCAAATTCTAGCTTGTGTATTTACAGTTGTTTCTCTTCCTGGTTCAGGCTTAAGTAGTCACATGAAGGATGAGCTGCTGGCTTCTCTTCTGGGTCCCTGTCTCTTTAGAACAGAAAGGAATAATTAGGGATTAGGTTTCTGGAGCGTAAATTGTCCCTTTGATGGTTGGGCTGGCCCTCTTTTTTGTCATTTCTGTCACAGTAATCTGCCACCCCCTTCTCCCATGTGTGGGGCTCTTGAAAATATGTAATTTTTTATTTCCTCCGGTTTCACCACACCCCGGGAGGTCGCCAGGGTGTAAAGTGGGACCCACATTTCACAGGTGGGGAAACCGAGACCTGTGGTTTACACGGGCCACAGTCTTAGACTCAGGCCTGGGGTTTTGGATTCATTACCCAGGCCTCCGTGCTCTGTCATGCTAGTCCTCTGCCTTGTGCATTGTCCTGTTTTGCCTCACATCAAAACTGGTGAGCATTTAAAGCTCATTGAAAGCTCTTTTATTCTTTTCAAAGTGTTCCAAAAATAGCAAAGCCCTTTCAGTGTCCTCCTGATGACCCCTGGGGGCACGTGGAGACAGCTGCTCTTCACCCCATTCTATAGATGAGGAAGCTGGGGCCTGAAGTTACAGGGTGAGTGAGAATCAGGGGAGTAATAAGGTGAGGCCATGCCTTCACCTGATGACGTGAAACCAGCTTGCAGGAGGACTGTGAGCATCTCTCCCAACATGCATTCCGGGACCTGGACATTGGCAGCTTGAGATTGACCGTGGTGGGAGTGTGACACCGTGGGAACCAGCAAACACTACAAATCAGGACGTTGCACCTCCCTCCTGCCCCCAAACCTAACTCCAGATTCATCTCTCGCAGAGATATCTAGGATGGAGAGCAGCTTTCTTTTCCAGGCTTTCTGGATCGTCCTGGCTACAGCCCTCAGCATCCCACTTGAGCCAGGCCAGGCACCTCACAGAGGACTCCTGAGTGGCCCAAGTACCCACAGATGCCTTCAGCAGAGGGCCATTCCCCTGCCTCTGAGCATCCTTCCAGCTCCTGCTAGTTCCTGTGGGATCTGCAAGGTCCCAGAAGACAGCCAAGGGAGGTCCCTCCATTCTAGAATTATATACCACTCCAGTACTCCCCCACCACACCTCTTTCACCTCTGGGACCCCGGGAGCTCATGAGTTGGGACATTCAGCACCTCTTGCCTGTCCCACCTGGCTCAGGACCCTTGGTAGGTAATGAATCCTCCATCCCTGAGGATGTTTAAGCTGAGCCTAGACAGCTACATGGCCAAGTTGCCGCTGGGTCAAACCCAATCATGATATGGAAGGTAAGGCCAAATGTCTTGCCCTGAGGAGCCATGATTGTCCTCTAGGCTTAAGCTTGACCTTACTGGACCTTCAGAAGCTGTTGTCCTCTCCTGCTGGTGAAATACCTGGGCTTCCTCTCTCCCAGCCCTCCCTGCCTTGCCCATCACAACCCAAGGCTAGTGTGAGCAATGAGCTGTCTGGATGCCACTGTGGAGGCCCTCCCCTGCCTGACCTCAGAAGTCACACAGTGACTAGACACTCAGACCTTACATTTCCCAGTGACATCTGCACTAGTAGAACCTCCCCTTTGAAACAAGATGCTGGCTTGAGAAGGCCTCTGTTAAGTGGCTAGCCCACCCTGGTCGGCCTTGAGGACATAGCAGGGCACTCCTGTAAGGAGCACCAGACCGGGAGGGGCCTGGAGACGCAGGTTCTCGTCTTGGCCTGAAAAAGCCTTTTCCTTTTTCCTGGATATTCGTGTTCTCATCCCTGGGTTGTAAGTACTGGCAAAGGACTGGGGGTAGTTCATAATGTTATGTCCTTCCCTTCTCTGAGACCTGCGGTCCATTCCAGCTCTAACCTCCCAGTCTCAACATTGCTGGGGTTATTTATCATCTCCCTGATACGGAGGGACTCCTTCAGCAAAAGAGACCCAAGACAGATGCATTTTAATGACGGTGGGAGAAAATGTTTGGTGCATTTGATGTTTATTTTTTTATGACTTACACCCCACCTACTCCCTGAGAGTATTCCAGGCAGTTTACAGTATTAAAACATATAAAGAGCAACCAAAAATAAAACCAAAAAGAGGTTTCTGAGCCATTTAGAGAATGGAGAGGAAGAATGTTTCGAAACCCAGAATAGTGAGGTCTGATTTACCTCTGAGCCTCCTGGCAGCCAAAGCAAAATGAAATCGCCAAAGAAAGGTGATGGGTAACTTGGGGATTCTTATGCAGGGAAACCTTTCCTGGAGGTGCGGCCAGGCTTGAGGCCTCAGATAAGGCTCGCTGCTCTGCCCAGGTAATGCCCGCTCTCCCCAGCTGACCTCAGCTAAAGTCCCAGAAATTACAGTGGTGCCGGCTATATTTCCAAACCAGTTTCATAAATAAACATGGGCGCCGAGGAGGAATTCCCCAAAGAAAGTTAGGAAATCAGAGTCATGTTTATCCTAAGGAGCAAGGCATGCAAATACGGCAGCTGCTTCAATCCGTAAATAGGAGAGGAGAGGGATTTGGTGGCTGTTTGCAATGATCAAGTGTGGTCTAGACCAAAATAGTCAAGTGTATTTGGGCTGGGAATTAGGTACAGACAAACATGAGGTAGCTTGCTTTATGCAATGACTGTCTGGAAACACGGGGGGCAAACCGGTCCCTCATAAAGGGAATGCGATTTTCCATGTGCTCAGGCAGGCGTCAATTAAAGGGCTCCGTTTGGCTAATCTTTTGTTGAGCTTTAGGAACATTTGTCTCCTTTATCTGTTTCGTACAGATCTAATGGATGCCTGGATTGGAGAGGAGACCTACTAGACCCATTCGGCAGGAGCCAGTCTGCTTCCTTGTGCCCGGATGGTTATAAAACAAACCCCTTAGCAGCATTCCCCTCTTCAGCCCATGCTCCATCTTGCTTCCTCTCTTGAGCAAATCAGCCTTTCGTTCACGCCACCCGAGCCGGGAGAGAGACAGCGTGTGGTCTGGGGGCAGCTGTCCGGCTGTAAAGGCAAAGGCGGGCCTGCCAGACCCATAGAGACGGCACAGCCATGGGGTTCCCACGAAAGCCCTGGCCCCAGGGCATTTGCTGAGGCTTCTGGCAAAGGCACATAAGGCCAGAAACCCATTGCCAGTGGACGGGCTCACAGGAGCAGAACAGCAACTTCCAGAACAATTTTCAAAAGCCTGAGCTGAGCATCGAAGCTTTTCCTTAGGGCTCTAAGGGTGCGTGCAGCCTCGTCTACCCCCGTCGGAGTGCCTCGGAGGACAGCCTCACTGGCGTTGTGGCTCCCCAAACCGCGAGGCTCCCCAGACGCATCAAAGCTGTGTCCAGGGACTCCGTTTACCTGAAGGCCCTCCTTTCTTCCACTTATGGCTCTCAACAGGAGGTGATTTTGCTCCCCGGAGACATTCGGCAGTGTCTGGAGACATTTATGCAGACAGAAGAGGCTGGGGGTACCGCCGAATACCTGCAAAGCACAGCAGGGCCTCACAGCAAAGAGGTATCCAGCCCAAATGTCAAGAGTGCCCAGGTCGAGAAGTTCTAGGTGGCAGTGACTTGCCCTCCAAAATTCAGCAAGGAGTAGTGTGTGCTCCAGGAAGCTCGCTTGACTCCTGGCTGTGCTAGGAGCCGCCGCCGCCGCCGGGGTCCAGGGCCAGCAGAGAGCTGGGCCTCGGGGCCCTGACCAAGGACCCTAGCCTTGACTACAGGCATGCAGGCATTGTGCTGTTTCCGTCCTGCCCCTTCTCTCCGTTATGGAGTGAGTTCCCGGCGGATGGGCATGTGCAACTCGGTGCAAAGTAGCCTCCAGCCAGTCCCTTCCAGCCTCGGTTTCCCCACGTGTGAAAGAAGGAGCACAGAGCCTTACAGCGCTGACCTCATTCTGCCCCGAGCTTGCGCCCCTCCGAGGTGACGGCTGCCCACTTCATAATCGGCCTCGGCATCAACGGCTGTAGCGCAGAAAGAAACCGAGATGAACTCAGCTCCAGGAAACGAGCGGAAGGCAGAGAACCTGGCTAGCCACGCCTAGTACGTAGAAGACAAAGTCACGATTTCATTACTTCCCGGAGAAGAGCCTTCTCTTTGGGGCTATGGATTTGTACCCTTCTGGTTTCTTCTCCTTGCCGCCGCAATGCCCCCGAACTGGCTGATTTGACCCAGACAACGCCTCCTGAGTGAGAGCAGGAGAAGGAACTCCTGAGGCAGCATCCACCCAGGAATCATGCCATCTGGGGACCGGGATGGCCCTCGCTGCCGCGTGACCTTGGACAAGTCTCCTTACCTCTCTGGGCCTCAGTTTACCCATCTGTCCAATGGGGACGTAATGCTCAGGCAACCTCATGGAGTTATTAGGAAATCGATGGAGGAGGGGAAGACCGAGCCAGGGGATGCAGCTAATATTTCTGGAACCCTATCCTATGCCAGGCCCTTTACAGAAAGCACTGCCCTGGTGTTCATCCTGAGTCCTCCGTTCCGTGGAGGAGACAGCAGGCTCAGGGCCGCTGATAGAATGCTCCTGGTCCCACCGTGAACTGGGATGTGAGCCCAAGTCTGCCCTCCACCGAGGACCACATTGTCTCCTCCACACGACACTGTCTTGATTCTATGCGCCGCCTGTGGCACTGGAGAGGGCTATCCACATGGAAGCCTTTCCCAGAATCCTCATCATGCTTTGTCCTTCATTAAGGGTACGGAATGTGGGCCTGAGGGTACGCCAGAGGAGGAGAGGAAAGAGAAAGTGGCGTGAGCTGCAGGAGGTAGGGTCCCGAGGGGGCCCTGGAGGGTGGGGCGAGAGGAGCCGAGGGGGCGTGCCAGGCCGGGAGCGGACAAGACCAAAGGCGTGGCGGCTGGAAGGAGCGAGCGTGGTGGGTGCAGGCGGCGGTAATGCTCACCTCACATGGTGGGAGAGATGGGTGCGTTGCGGGGAGAGGCCATCTTCTCTGTCCTCTGTCCGTGAAGCGCAGCTTTCGGATCCTTCATCCACACTCTGGGGTCACGGACAGACGAGTGAAAGAAAAAAAAATGAAATGTAGAACCCTTGGAGATAATTAGCATTTTAATTGGGATCAATGCTTCAGGCTAAAAGGAGGATGCTTTAATGTGGAATTCCAGGCAGCATCTGGCAAGTCCAGCAGGATCGGGGACGCTCCGGCAGTGCACAGGGACACCGTGGGTCCCACTTCCCCTGCTCCTGCCACCTTCTGTTCAATCAACCTCTGGGCTTCCTTCTCGGCAGCAGGCCGCCCAGGAGGGGCTTTACACATTGTATCTCATTTAATTCTCGAAGCAGCCCAGAGCCTGCTGCAAGTACCGCCGTCCACCCCATTTGCAGGCGTGGTGTCGGGAGGCTCAGATGGTTGAAGCCACTTGCCGAGGGTCCCACGCTCTTCGTGGCCTGGCTGACGCGAACGTCTGGATCCGCTGAACTCCCTGTCCAGTGCCCTTTTGCTGATAGCTCTTGGCCTGATGGGAAGATCAAAGCAGGGCCCTTGTCCTCTCAACCAGACCCCAGTTTGGGGTCTCGTGTGGCAAGAGTAAACGTGACTGCCCGAAGGCCTGGAGATCAAGGAAGTGTTCTAAAATGTCGATTTCCAGTTAATCGAAGGTTCTCAATTTAAGCACCGCATTTTAAAAAAGTTAAATAAACAATAAGTTAAAAATAAGTTAATGTCATTTCATATGGAAATCATTCTAAAATACCATTCCTGCCTGCTCTAACAAGTGGCACTTAGGGGAGCCAATGAGTTGGTCTGTAGGGAAGTGGCCTCGAGCGTGGGGACTGGTTGATCTCTGTAGTTTTTGACTTTGGGTCCACTTGGGTGGGCAAAATCCATGACCCGCCTGCTTGATTCACTCCCATTTTTCCAGGAGATGAGAAGAAGGAGAAAAATAATAGGAGGGCGTGAAGTCGTGAGGATTGTACTGATCTCGAAGCCCCTCACTAACTCAGATGAGCTGGATTACCTGCAAGCCATCTGAACTGTTTCCAAAATGACAGTTGGCAAAATTGCATATCATTTGCCCAGCAAACCAAACAGGGGAGGTGTCCATGATTTTTATGCAGTTTGTAGCCCATTGAGAAGCCCCGAACCCCCAGTGGGAGACCCTTCCTAAGTCCCGCCCACATGGATTTTGTAGCTGCCCAGCCAACACTACACTTGGCCCGTGAACCCCAGACCCTCCCTTTGGGTGCAGCCTTGGAGGGGCTCTCAAGAGAGGTGTAGCTCACCCAGCTAAGAGTGGGCCCAGGCCCTACGCTGAGCCAAGTTACCAACCCTGCTGGGGCTCTGTTGCTGGAGCAGAGTGAGAAGGTGGGGGAAGGTCTAAGGGCATCCCTGCCCATGGTTCCTACAGCTCGGAGGCTGAGGACACACTGCTTTGGCTCCCGTTCTATTTCCCAGACTGGTTCCCCTTCTGTGAGCTTCCTGCCATCCAGCCCACAAGGGCCCTGTCTCTCCTGGTGGTCCAGAGCTATTCTGTGGTGTGCAACTCATGTTCCCAAGACAAATGTGGCTGTGTTCCCCCTTGCTGCCATCTGTCCTGGTGCCTTCTGTCCCTGCCATCAATGGGCTGGCCTTCAGAAATTGTCCTCCCCTTAACCTACACTATAAATGGGCCATGGGATGGGCAAGCCCTCAGCCAGCTCATTCGAAGCATGTGCAAAGTGAGAGTCCACAGGATCTGAACAGCATGTGGAAGGCCCTACCAAGGGCCAAGTTCAGTGCCAGCCTCTGGGGGGTGTGGACAGGGTTGTCAGGGGAGGCCCTGCAGCTTCCCTCTGCCAAAATCGACCACCCCAGGTTGGGAACGCCCTGCTAAGAGGGCTGAGGTTTTAAAACAGCCGTTCCAGCAGGACCCTTTGATCCGGAGCCTAAGTGCCATTTACGGGACATTTTAAATAGCCTTTTATCTTTACAACAGGAAGCTAGGTTGTGACCCAGGGTCCCCTATGTGTAGACGCCAGGCTGGTTTGGAACATAAGCCCTGTCTAGAAGAAGAAACACCATCAGACTGCAGATCAGGAGTGCCGGGAGCCAACTTAGTCGTCACACTCACATTTCTGTGTTTCTCTATTTTGTACGCATTGTTCAAGCCCCTCCTATGTGCCAGGTCAAGTGCTGGGCACTTTAAAAACCAATGTATCGTCACAGCCTCCTTGTCAGCAGGCTCCACGAGGCAAGGGCAAGGTGCTCAGCCAGGATCCCGGTGCTAAGTGAAGCTGCCAAGCCGCTGCTCCTGCCTGGCTCAGAGTTCTGCCTTGCCCAGAAGATACCCGGCTCCTTTATGGCTCTGAAATTCCATGAGCCATTTGCTCAGGCATGCTCTGCCACGCCAGCCCCCCAAGCCACTCCCGAAACAATGCTCTGAGCCAAGGGCGGTGTTCAGCAAAAACCGTATTTGTCCTTTACCCCACCTCCCACCTTCCCCAGTTCTATCCTTGATGCTAAGGCAAGACATGGGCTTGGGTCTGGTTCTACTGTGATGCTGGGAATTAGGGTTCTGCCCCCCCAGTGTGGGCAGGGAGGAAAAGAACAAGAGACGCATTTGAAAAGAGCGTGGTGGGGGTGGTGGGGAATGCAGAGGGATGGCCTGCCAACAGGGCAGAGTGGAGCTCTGCAGCCCATTTTTTGGACTGAGGGGTGGGATAGAGTGGTATCCTTCCCTGTACTCAAGTCTGCACGGCCCTTAGATCAGGACGACAGGGCCCAGGGCCCCCTCTGGCCGTGATCCACCCCTGGATGGAGGAGGCCACAGAGCCAAATAGCCATGTACTAGTGGCCCCCTCCTTCTAGATCACATTTTGAAACATAGAACCTCAAAATCCCCTTCCCAAATGGGCCTATGTTTCTGGGGTCTGAGTGAATCTTTTTTCTGGGGTTCATGTCCCTGAGTTTTGACCACACTACCAGCGTGTGCAGCCCTGGACCCCAGGGGTGGCTCCGGCTACTCGGGAAGGAAGAAGGTAGACCACGGGTCATGCATCTGCCGGCTGGAGGCAGAGACTCTCACAGCAGGGGATGGAGCCAGCGTGGGACAAGAAGCGGGTGAGCCTGTGGGCTGGGAACATCCATTTGTGTTCTTGCTCCAGGCCCTGCAAACGTCAGGGGTCTCCAGTCCCCATATGAAAGACAGGGGCATGGCGAAAGATGCCTCAGTGTCCATGCTGATGATCAGTGTGCTGCTTGCTTACTAATTCTCTCAATTCATTAAATAAGACTCTAAATACTCCAGCCTCAAGTAGAAATGTTCGTAAGAATAGCTTTTGGAGGTCAGGGACTCACTCGGATACATATGGAGGGCCTGTAAGGGCCAGCGCTGGGGAGGCGGAGGGGTGCTAGCCCCTGGGAGCATGGAGCTGCCCAGAGAAGGGGGCAGTGAGCAGGTAAGGGTATG
The DNA here is from genome assembly GCF_003265705.2 of Callorhinus ursinus. NCBI lineage: Eukaryota > Metazoa > Chordata > Mammalia > Carnivora > Otariidae > Callorhinus > Callorhinus ursinus. The sequence continues at coordinate 34,275,706 of NW_027397087.1, read as the reverse complement.
AGTGGTAAACACTGTTTAAAGGGAAGTACAGCCTTCTCCCACGGTGGTCCCAGCTAGTGTGGGTGGTCCGAAGGCTTCCCCGAGGAAGGGAGAGAAGGCTACAGATGGGTAAACTGAGGCCCAGAGAGGCTAAGTATATTAAGCTCAGAGTGGTTGTCATGAAGACACCAACTTTCCCAACTCTGAGCTCAGTGGGCCCTGTGGCCGCCCTCTGTGGCCTGGATTTCATTTTCGAGTGTGCAAGGACACCACACACCAGCCTGCCTTTACGTAACTCACAGTTGACACCCATCTTTAGATTTCGGCCTAGCCCCTGCTGATGCACACGTGCACACGCTCGCACACACACACCTGCTTCCAGTCTGGGTTCAGTGATGAGCCTGAATGGCAAAGAGACGCCCGGGTCCTGCCTTCAAGGCACTGGGAGGAAAAGGAGACCCGCCAGCCTGTTACAGGGCATCCTCAGTGCGGCTTTGAAATCCGAGGCTGGGCTCCCAGCCCTTCCCAGACCTTCCCTGCCTGTGGTTCTCCTCGCGGCCTCCCCTGGGGAAGCAGGCCCTGCCACGAAGCTGCATTTGATCAAAGCCTCCCCAAACCCGAGCTGAAGCCGCAACTCTCCGCATTATTAAAGTGTTTAATAACTGTCCACGGCTCCTCCCTCCCAAAGACCCTGAAAGGCCTCTTGTTCCTCCTTCATTCACCCTCTGCCTTTTAATGGGAGGAGAAGGCGGGGGGCGAGGGGTGGATGGATTTGATTTCCCTCACCGAGTTCACAATCATAATCGCAATGTTCCTAATTTCCATGTTCTGGAAAGCTCCTTACAGTATAACAAATGCCCTAATTACCGTGTTTGCCGCCCCTTAATGTCGTTTTAAACACACTGCTCCATTTCAGTCCCCCGCAACGTGGCAAATAAACCGCTACTGGTTCTTCCTGTGTGCAGAACAGGTCTCCGGCCTGCCTGGATCCAGAGATTTCAATCTTGTCTGGCAGGCAGGGTAATTTGAAATTTAATCATCTTTCCCCCAAGCCAGAAGGCCTTATTATTACTTTCTCAGAGAAAAGAACAGGCCCAGAAATCAATCTCCAAAATTTGGTGTGGAGGGAGAGGGAGAGGGTGCACCAGGCTGTGGGTTCCTTGCCACCTCATTAAGTATCTCTGCTCGTGGGACAATCATTGCGACTGTTTTCCACTGGAGCAGCCACAGTTACTCCTGGCAGAACCAGCGGGCATGCCCTGGCAAGATCCCTCCAGCTGAGAACTCTCCCCTAGACCAGTCTTTCCTGCGCTCAGAATTCCACAGGCAAGATTTTTCTTTTCTCTCTCTCTCCCTTGTTGAAAGGCAGTCCTCATAGACAGATATGGTACGATGTGTTCAGGTCAGCCAGCAGGCTCTCTCAGGGGAAGCCACCGGGCACCCAGGTTTCCCAGCTGCTCAGTGAAGATGCTTTAGCGGCAGCCCACAGCCAGGTGAAAAAAATGTCAACAGTTCTTGAGAAAACCCAAATTCTGTCCGTGGATTGTGGAGGAGAAAGGTTGGACTATATGGAGCCAGAAGCTAGTCTAAGGGACAATCTTCCTGTCATCAGCTTGCACACTTTTTTTTTTATAAAGATTTTATTTATTTATTTGACAGAGAGAGAGAGAGAGAGCACAAGCAGGGGGAGTGGCAGAGGGAGAGGGAGAAGCAGGCTTCCTGCTGAGCGCGGAGCCCGATATGGGGCTCGATCCCAGGACCCCGGGATCATGACCTGAGCCGAAGGCAGACGCTTAACTGACTGAGCACCCCCCGCCCCGGTGCCCCTGTTTGCACACTTCTGAGTGGAGAAATGGCTCTCGTCATGTTTGGCCTAAACAGAGGTGCTTTCCTGTCTGGAATACATTTGACAAGCTTGCATACACAATTTATGAACATACAACACATTGACAGATCATCTGTGGAGGAAATTTGAGAGACATTTTCCCAGTTGTGGCCACAGGCTTAAAATCTAAATGACCTAACAGCAATGAGGTACGAAACTGAAAGAAACTTCTCTAAATCATCAATAAAAACAAAATTCAATCAACAATACCAAAGGGAAGATAGAGTTGTCCTACTTGCACCTATAGAAAATGCTAACACAAGGTTGTTGACGTGGTGAAGAAAGGATCAAAGAGAATATAGTCCAAAATAGAGGGGAGAACTATCTTAAAGGCATGTCAGGCAGTTGACTGCTCAGGCTCGTGTTATTTTTTTTTCCTGGATTTTGTCATGTTTGTGGTATTTGTAAGCTTTTGTAAGATGTGATTTGTTGTGATTTCTCATTGTAAATAATAGTCACTCTCACACCTAACTTTGTACTTGGCGTTCTTTTTCTTAATGAAAACCCGGGTCCAGTCTGGGCCGAGCCGCTGGAGTCTGCTGGCAGGTTGGATGTGGGTACTTGAGAAAGGTGGTCAAGGATGACTCCAAGGTTATGTCTTTCCAATGTTTGGAGAGTAAAAAAAAATTCACCCTATTTTATAGAATAATGGGAATAACTGGGTTTTAAAAATGACCTTACTTGGCAACAGAAACTGTTGGCCCCTTACGCTGACTTGCTATTATGTTTTACATTTTGAATGCCACTGGTCTGTGAAATCTCAAGTCCAGGCTGGGCAATGGCTGAGCAGGACTGCCCGGGTGGGAGCGAGTCCTGGAGAAGTGCCCTTGGACAGAAGGGGCTGGCGAAGACTTGGCTCTAAGGAAAGGTACAGACTTCGTGGTGCCAGCCCAGCCAGGGAGGGGCCCAGAGCACAGCGCCGGGAGAGAGTAAGGAGGGCTTCCCAGGGCGGGCCCCACCTCCCTCTGTAGTCCCACCTGCACAACCCCTGCTTGCGTCTCCCCCACAGCCCTGGCCCCACACACTTGCTCCCCTCCACACTCCCAGCCCTTTGTGGTACAAATACTCCAGGGGTTTGGTGTCTCCATGTGGCCCAAATGCCCTTCTGGGCTTCTCAACATGTGTGCACACACGCAAGGCGGTCTACCTCCCACCCCGGGGCTCCTGGTCATCACAGGCTAAGGCTGACTCCTGGCACCATGTGGGCCAGGCCATGCGCATCCTCCGTGCACTGACCGATGGGGCCACGTGGCAAAGGCCTGCGAAACCCTCTGAGACAGCAAGCAGCACCTCTGAACCCCTTCCTCTGTGCCCAGCAAGAGGTCCAACCAAGGCCATCTTGGAAGACAAACTGAGCCTGTTTAAAGTCACCCTTCGGGGCACTTCATTCCCTCTAGCCCTTGGGTATGTGGGCAGCCGCCCAAAGCTGTTGGCTGAAACTCCAGGTTCTACCTTTTAATCCAGGGGATGGCGCCAGTCAAGGTCAACCAACAGGCTCAGTTGGGGAGTCAGGGAGCAGTGACGGAGTCTCTCTGCAGGTGAAAAGTCGAGTTCCCTTGAGTCTGGCAGCTCTGGCCACGGAGGTGGATGCCTTCCTTCATTGTGCTGCCACTAGACTCTGCCAGAATGTCCGCAGGGGCCAAGACACCTGTTTTAATTTAGAGAGAAAGCCAAAAGGAATGCAGCTGTGTCAGAAGGAGGCTGCACGAGACTACCTCGGGGGTCCATGGAAACTCCCAGGCCCCTCCCCGATCTCTGATGACTGTAGAAGTTGGCTTGTCTGGAAGCAAGGGCTCCATGCAAGCGTAGGCTGCTGCAGGCTCTGGGTTACAGGGAGGGCCGTCTGAGGCTTGGAGTTTTACATCATCTGGGTGAAAATCTTCTTTTACTAGAAGAGGAACAGAGAAACCCACCCACCCCACCCCCGCCAAGGGAAAGGGTTTTGCCCGAGGTCCCAGGGCACCTTAATGCCAGGGCCCGGCCTGTGTCCCCTGAGGGTCTGTAATCAGTGGAGGGGCAGCTGCAAGCTGTTGGACAAAACCAGGGAGCGAGGAGGGGTTGCGGGGAGGGGGCTCTGAACTCAGTGGGACAGAGGCGTGGCAGAGAGGCCAGGAAAACAGAGACAAGTCCGTCACCACGGCAGATGCCTGTCGTGCTTGGCTTTGTGCCCTCCGGAGCAAAGCTGGAAACCCCTGGGGAGGCCATGGAGTGAGGTCAGTGGCTGGAAGGGGGAAGGGAGGCATTTTTCATCAGTCAGAGGCAAACACTTGTGGGCTCTAAAAATTAAGAAGCCCAGGTCCATCTCTCCCCTCCACAGATGAGGAGCCTGGGGCCCCCCGCAGGGCCGGAAGCTGGGTCTTCGCCATGGCCTTATGGGGCCGACAGGAGGTGTGGGCACTCTCTGCTTGCTTCTTTCTAAGGAGTGACTGGAACGTTCTTTTCCCACCTCAACCCCCTTTTGTTTTCTCTTCCTTGCCCCTGGTGGGGAGGGGCCTTGGGTAAGACAGAGTGAAGACAGACATTGCATCAGCTTCGTAAAGCATCCAAGTGATGTTACGACAGGTGCGTGTAGCCAGAGCCTTCCCTGAAACTCGTATGTGACCTGGGGACTCGAACCTCTCTCCGGGTGGACGGTGAGGACCACTGTCCGGAGCCAGGAAGGCATCGTCACCCCTCAGGGACCCAGTGGAGAGGCTGGGGGAGGCTGGGGGAGGGGAAGTAAGAAGAAAGATAAGTGTCCCCAGGATGGAAAGGGGACCACGGACCCATCTGGAAACAGACCTGCCACGAGGGGGGCACCGCAGGTGACTGAGAAGACCTCCCCATCAGCGGGAAGGATAGACCCACAGCCAAGGTCATGGGTGACAGAGTGTGCACGTGGAAATGATCCAGTTCTGTTCTGAGCTGTCATCACATAGGCTCAGAAAACCCCGGAGAATAGAGATGTGATGTCAGGGAGGGAAAGATTCTTCACCAGGGTGCGAAATCACACACCATGAAGGGAAGGGTCGACAAATTTAGCTAGTCACAAATACTTCCGTGCTTTGTTTGTACTGATTTAAAAACCACCACCACCACCAAAACAAAAGGAAAAGACAAGCCAGTGACTTAGAAAAGACAATTTCTCACCATTTTATGTGGAAAATTTCAAAGATCTCCAGCAGTTAAAAGAATACCCATGTTCCCCTTACATGAGGGGTGGGCAAACCATGGCTCACAGGCCAAGTCCAGCCTGTCTCCTCTGTTTGTGTGGCCTACGAGCAAAGAGTGATTTTTATGTTTTTAAGCGGTAAAGAAGAAGAATGATAACTTTGTGACATGTGAAAATTATATGAAATTCAGATTGTAGCATCCATAAATAACATCTTATTGGAAATAGGCCCATCCACTTGACGAATCATCTATGGCTGTTTTCATGATCCACCCAGAGCTGAGGACCTATGGCAGAGCACATGTGGCTTGCAATGCAGAAAATATTTACTCTCTGGTTCTTTAAGGGAAAAATTTGTTGGCCTCTTAGATCCTACGATTAATATTTTCCTGCACGTGCTTTATCACATATCTAGCCAGCTATGAAAAGAGATAGTTGCAAATCAGAGCCTAGCAAAAGATTAAGATCCAAAATAACTTGAGAAGGAGCGGGTCCTGTCTTCCTCTGAGGAAGGGACAGGAAAAGCGCCAGAGAGGAGTAAAGGACCTGTTTGCTCCTTTGTCTGGGCTCCATGTGTATTTAGAACTTTCTAACAGTAAGACTATGATCACTGCTGTTGTTTTTTTTCCTGGTAATGGACTCGGCCAGTCTGTGTGTTTCAAACAAAGAGTTGTGTTTATGTTTTTGGAAGATTTTTTTTAAAGATTTTATTTATTTATGTGAGAGAGAGAGGAAGCACGAGCATGAGAGGGGGGAGGGGCAGAGAGAGAAGCAGATCCCCGTTGAGCAGGGAGCCCGATGTGGGGCTTGATCCCAGGGCCCTGGGACCAGGACTAGAGCTGAGGGCAGATGCCTAACCGACTGAGCCACCCAGGCGCCCAGGAAGATTTTTTGATTAATGTGGACTTTATGCTCCAAGGAGGCAGGGTCCATGCAGCACTGCATGTGTCTGGCGCCTAGCACAGTGTTGGGCCGTACATGACCTCCATCAGTATTTGTTAAATAAGTGCAGCCCTGAATCTCTGAGACCGGAGATGAGTCGCAAGGCCCTGCAACACCAAGGTATTGCCCTCACTTGCCTGTGATGGGAATCTCTAGCCTACCGTGTCACCTGCAACGAGAGGCTCTGGGAGAGACTGCAGGGAAGGTGCCGATTTCATTAGCCATGATGCCTGGTGGGAGCTGCAGGGATGATCTGGAACGTTCCCTGCATGGAAGGTGCTACATATAGGTAAGAGCCACATGCCATTGTCCCAGGTCCCCATAATGCAAGGAAGCAGGAGAAGTGTGCCCTCCAGCATGAAGCAGGAGGAACGTTTTGTGAGGTGTTGGCTATGCCATTTCGGCTTCCTAGGTAGCTCCTGAAAACAAGCTTCAAAATAGTTCCATAAAAGGCGATGTGATTGCAAACAGGTGTCTCAAAAATGCATACTATGGTCTACTGTTACGGAGTAACATTTTTAAAAAAGAATAGAAGAGCAGTCGGTTTGGGGTAGTGAAAAAGATCAGAAAAGCAGTATAATTGGGTGATTCACAAGCGGCTGGCAAGGCATCCAGGCTCCAGATGCCGATTCCTTCGCTGTCTCTGAGACAGTGTGTGCTGTTCTTTGATTGCAAAGATGCCTTCCCTGGGCACCGAAAATTAATTGGACATTCCCTTGGAGGGGTTGTTTTGGTTTTATTTATTTATTTATTTTCATTTTGGCAAATTGGAAAGGCTGGAGTATGTCTGCTCACTCATCCAACATTCATTCCTAGGGGAAAGGAGCATACACTGGGCATCTATTTTGTGCTCCACCCTGTGCCGACAATTATATTCCTTCATTCCTTCATTCATTTGTCTGTTCGGGAATCTCCTGGTCATGGTCATGGTCCTGTGCTTCAGGGGTTGCTGAACTGGAGGGACTTTTGATAGACCAAACATAAGAATCCACTTTTCCTCTCAATGATTGGTTTAATAATGATCACATGACTCAATCTGAGTTGATGAGACTTGAGGGCATGTCTTTTGAGCTTCTGGAAAAGATTTCTTAAAAATGGACACAAGGGTTTTCTTTAAGGGTGGTGAATATGCTTTGGAACTTGATACAGGGCAACGTTGGGAGTGTACTAACGTGACTTTACACTCTAAAATGGTTAATTTTATGTTATGTGAATTTCACTTCAAGGAAAACCAAAAAAAACGGACATGAAGATGTGCCATTTGCCCTGCTGGCCTTTTCCTAATGCCATGTGAGGACGTCAGCCTGGAACTTTAGCAGCCATCTTGTGTCCATGAGGGCACCAGCCTGGAGACAAACCTCGGTATGCTGAGAGTGGCAGAGCAGAAAGATGGGAAAAAATTAGCCTTGATGGCACAGAGGAGCTGTGAATTAGCCGGCCCTGGGATAGTCCTGTCTTTGGATAACTATATGTAAGTTGTTAGATACCTGGTTTGTTGAAATCGTTTGGAGTCACATTTTGTCAGATGTTATACTGCTGGAGCAGAAAGCTGTCTGATTACACATGGTTCTGGTCTGTTTCCTCTGGCCCCAGAGGGCAGGAATCTCATCTCTGTTCAGCACCCTATTCCCACTGCCTATAGTCATGCCTATCACAGAGTGGATGCTCAGTATTTGTAGAATAAATGGGCATCTTACCTAAATTATTTCGTTCAATTTTTATACCAACTCTGTGAGATAGATAGGACTACCTGATTTTAAAGCAGAGATGGCTGAGTCCCAGAGAGGTTAAGTAACCTGCCTAACGTCGCGGAGGAATAAATCCAGCTCTGTCTGCTTCTTATTCCAGCCTGCCCTGCAACCTTTAAGTGCAAGACTGTGGACAAAGACAAAGCGGCACGTGCATCTGTGACATGTCTGTGGCTGGATTGAGCTTTGCAAGAGTGCCGCTCAAATGTTCACACGGCTTCCGTTTGGGTGGTTCCGTGGTACGCTGGGACATGGACCTTCTTGTGGGGCTCTTGCTGTTGCCGTCAGGAGGCTGGGGATGGAGCTGTTCCTATCCTAGGGATGACAAGGGTATACTGAGAGCAGGAGAGTAAGATGATCTTTCCTCCCCCATCACTGCGATAGTTCAAAGGCTTCATGAGATGAAAGTCATCTGGGAGCTGTAAAACACTGGACATGGTACGCAGTTATTGCGGGAGCCCCAGGAAAGGGATTTGCAAGATGACAGGTTCATAATTACAGTACAGTACAGTAACAGCAAGCAATTATTAAGCCCCTACTCTATGCCGGGCGCCGCATTAAGCCCTTTACCTGAATTTGCTCATTTAACGGTTCCAGTGTCACTAAATAAATACTGCTGTTATCTCAGATCGGCAAGAGACAACTGAAGCCCAGAAAGGTTGAGCGATTCTGCCAAAGTCACACAGCCATACCCGGAGGAGCCAGGATTGAGTCCAGTCTGACTTGGTCACTATAATAAAGTGTCCACCTGTTCCTGAGTCTCTGACACATAACTCTGGTCTCTGATACAATCAACCAAACAGGAAATTGTACTTTTCCATCACCTTCAAGGATGACTAAAACATGGACCGAAGTAAAATGTGCCTCTGCTGAGTGATTTAGACTCATCTCTGCCTGTCACTCTTCCATTGTAGCTTTGCTTCTTGTTGTTAAAGGTGATTAATTGTAAGAACTGTCCCATTCAAAAAGACAAATAGCATCCTGGGGAGGGTCCTCTTGTTAACTCTGTATGAGTATAATCATCTGAGTTAATCGATAGTAAAGGCGTTGCATGAAAGAGTGAAACATCCCTCCTCACACATGCACTGCGCTGAAGTTCAATTTCACCTGTAGCTTCTGCACTGGGCCGGGGCAGGGGGCAGTGTGCTCACTTACACAACCTAGGAAAGTGGCTTAAGTGTAAATTCAGGCATCACATACATGGAGTAGATTTTCTCTTCCTACAAAAAGCTGAGAAGGTCCTTAAGCCCCTCCTACCACTGAAATGCAAAGAGAAAAAAATGGCCATTTGATCCCAGGCACCTGTAGGAGACAGAATTGCCAAATCGGAGGGCCACACCTCCAGCTTTTGTGGCAGGTTTGAATAGGAGCAAACACGGGAAAAACTAGGCAAAGCTTTGGAGGAGCAGCTAATAAAGACCCTGTCCTTGCCGTGGGGGGTCTTGTGCGCTTCTAGAGCATGAATTCTCCAGCCCCGATGCAGAGGAATGAGCACCCCATACGGGATGGACAGTCAGAACTGGGGCTGGGTGGGCACGGAGAAGCAGGGGATGATCCCTGCCCCAGATGACATCAGGCGATCCAGGGCAGTGGTAGGGTCCTTCCTTACCTAGCTCCTCACTCATGCAACCCGGGAGGTGAGATTACCATTAACAGAAGACCTCCAAGGGGCTATAGCTATATATAATGTTATGGTAGATACATATTTATGCTTCAGTGTTTGGTTAGAGACTCTACACAGTTGATTCTATGGTCTGCATTCAGTACTTAGCCAGTGCCCCTTCCTTTCTATAAAACCTTGACCTTCAAGAATCATTCCTGGTGTTATTAAGGAGAAGTAATATAGCCAGGCAGACCCTGGAGCATTCACAGTTAATGATCTGGTGCTTACCCATGTAAAATGCTGGTGGACAAGGGAGTTGCTACAAAACACTTGGATGGCAATTGAACTCCATGGATCGAAGTCTTTCATACTTCCGAAGGTGGTCATTCTTCTTCTGAAAATATATACTAATCACCCAGGCTACAGCGATGCTCCGTGCATGTCATTTATAACAGCGGCGATCTGAAAACAAGCGAAATGTCCAACCGTAGGGAGTGCTTAGGTGAAGTGGCGTGTCCTCTTAAGGGACTATCAGGGAGCTGTCAGGAATTATGCTTACAAAGACGGTGATAAATGGACATGCTTACCGTGTAGAGCGAAAAAGCAGCACTCAAAATTGAACGCACACTGATTATAATCTATAAAACAATAATTCTATGTGCTAGAATGAAGCCAGAACCTGAGTCATGTCTGGGTGAGGATCCAGATCTTTCTAAGCATGCTTGGTCATCTTGTGGGGTGGGCTCCCAGGGGCACATTTGCATGTGCTGGCTGGCATGAAGTTTTGCGGGGGGGCACCCAGAGGGGCGGGCCCCGGGGAACCAGCATTGTCCGCCTTTGGTATATGGTTCCCTGACCCACTTCCATGGTCAGCCCGAAGGAAAGAGGGCTGCAGGGGGCTACCAGGTACTGTTTCCATGAGGTGTGCCAGTGACTGATTGTCATGTAGCATGTCTTCATGGCAGAAACCCATGTGGCAGCCCCCTTGCTGGCTGGCTGCAGCCTCCCTTGGGCACCTCAAAGTGGTCTAGGGGGTGGTGAGGTCGTGTCACCCTGCAGCGGCCGCGGCCTCAGATGTGGGAATCACGAAAGGAAGCTTGAGAACACGACAGCTGCACTCTGGTATTAGGTTGGCCTGGTTTGTGAGCACATACCGAGCACACTTGTGTGACTCCAAGAAGTGTGTAGTGTGTATGTGAGTGTATGTGTGTGTGCAAATTGACAGGCAGGGCAGAGCCAGAGAAGCAACAAGTTGGGCTAGGCTGGCTTGCAGAAATCTTTTTTTTTTTTTTTAAGATTTTATTTATTTGAGAGAGAGAGAGCGTGCGCATGAGCAGGGGGGAGGGGCAGAAGGAGAGGGAGAAGCAGACTCCCCGCTGAGCAGGGAGCCAGACTGGGTTTATGACCTGAGCCAGAGGCAGATGCTGGACCGACTGATCCACCCAGGCACCCCTGGCTTGCAGAAATCTAAGTGACCCATACATACCTAAGTGTCTGGAGGAAAACCTATCAAAACACTCGCAGTAGAAGAGGACAAAAACCAAAAAAAGGAGCCCGGGGCAGACAGATGCCCTTCACAACACCCCTTAGAGATAGTGAGTAGGGTCTAGTCAGGTGCTACAAAAGTCTTTGAACTAACTGCCATCCCCACAGAAAGGATGACTAGCGACAGCCTTAGGCAATCCTCAGATACTTAGCTCCTAGCTCAAACCAGACACTGTCCTAGGAATGCAAAGGTGCATTAGCCCAATCCTGACCTTCCAGGAGCTCCCAGTCTAGCATCAAACCCCTGCCTGTCTCTCCAGCCTCAGCCCTACCCCTTTCCCCCCTGCTCTGTGCTCCCCTCACTTTCTTCTAGCTCCCTGCTACCTCAGGGACTTTGCAGGTGCTATTCCTTTTGATGAGAACACTATTCCCTTTCCTCCTCCTGGCTAACTCCTACTCACAGCCCAGGGCTCACAGCTCATAGGCTCACCTCCACACCAACCCCTCAGTCTCAGTCCTATGTGCTCATCGCTCCCTGATTTTTCCCTTCATGGCACTTCTCAGCTCATAATCTTAGATGTATGTCATTTAATGGGATTCATGTCCAGCTCCCCTGCGGGACTTCGAGCTCTGTGAGGGGTGGGGCTGTGAATGTGGGCTTGGCACAGTACTCACCTGGCGAGCACTGAGCAAGTATCTGTTGGATGGAAAGATGGACGGATGGATGGTTGGTTGGATGGATGGATGGTTGGTTGGATGGATGGATGGATGGATGGATGGATGGTGGACCGGTGTCCTTATAGGAAGAGGACATGAGGATCCAGACACACAGAGGGAAGGCCACGTGAAGACCCAGGGAGAAGACAGCCATCTACAAGCAAGAAGAGAGGCCTCAGAAGAAGCCAGCCTGCTGCCATCTTGATCTCAGCCTTCTAGTCTCCAGAGCTGTGAGGAAATACAGCTCTGCTATTTAAACCACTGTGGGACTTTGGTTGGCAGCCTGAGCACACCCCTCCAGCGGCTTGCCAGCCATAACGTGCTCCCACTCATGGTCCTTCAGCTGCTCCAGGGCCCTGGTGACAGGAAGCCTGGCCTCTCGGCACCTTGCTTCAGGCTGTGCTCAGCAGGCAGGGCCCTGACACAAGTGTGAGGGGCAGAGAGGTTTCTTGTCTAGAGTTTCCGCTAGCTCCTAGGCTCTGGGAGGGCTGGCTGCCAGAGGGAGGGACTTGACCAGGGCGTCCACCCAAGACCTTGAAAGGGAGTCTAGGTCAGGACCCTGTAGCAGAGTTGGGAGGCCACGGGTTAGGGGCAGGCAGGGTCCCAGCATTAGTCACAGGTAGCCTGGCAGGGAGGGTAGGTAGGCCAGTTTGAAGGGCAAGAGGATGGACAGACAGACACCCAGAGACTTGTGGCCCATGTCTCCTTTTGGCCGTCTCCTGGCTATCACCTCCTCTCTGCCCCAATCCTAAACTAGTCCTCTTAACCTCTTCCCTATGGCCCTTCAGTGACTGCACATTGCTCTCTGTGTGACTGACCAGCCACTGTCTAGTCTGGCTCCTCCTTCACCCCCGGAGTCATTTCATGTACTCTTCCTTCCTGTCACGCTAACCGTCTCACTATCCCTGCTATAACATGTTCTTTCTCATCTCATTTATCTGTCCATCCACCCATCCATCCATCCATCCATCCATCCATCCATCCAACCAACCATCCATCCGTCCATCTTTCCATCCAACAGATACTTGCTCAGTGCCCGCCAGGTGAGTACTGTGCCAAGCCCACATTCACTGGATCAGGGCCCACCCTGATAAGTGTATTTTAGCTTAGTTACTTCTTTGAAGACCCCCATCTTCAAATATGGTCACATTTTGAGGTCCTGGAGGTTAGGACTTGAACATAGGAATTTGGGGGGACACAAGTCAGCCCGTCCCAGGAGCCCAGGATCAACATGTAGAGTCCCCCAAGCTCCCCATTATGCAGACTAGAACCCAGGGCCTGAACTGAAGGGGAGGCAGAGAAGGGAAACCTGGAGGAGCTGGGGCTGCCTCCCGTGGGAACACAGCAGGAGGACATCCCGACCCTCGGACCCTCCCTGCCACAGGCCTCCCGGGGACCTGCTCCTCCCAGCCATCAGCTCTCAGGCTAATTGCTTGGCAGGGATGCCACAGGCGGGGGTGGGGGGTGGGGGGCTGTCGGGGGGTGGGTGTCGGGGAGGTGAAGCGGCCTCAAGCAGGCTTTGAGCTCCTTCGAGATAGGGCGTCTCCAACCCAGAGCTTATCAGCACGCTGCTGGGTCAGGATCCAATAATTAGAATGACATTCCCAGAGCAATTTGGTGGAGCGTTTGCCCTTCCATTCACGCCAGCCAGACAGGGCCTCTGGTTTGCAGCTTCTGAAAAACAAGAAATTCCAGTAAGGGATTAATGACTTAATTATAAATGCGGCTTGGAAATGCAAAGGTTATTAAGAAGAGGAAAAGATACATGCTAATAAGAGACACACTATTAACAACAGAATAAAGATTCATTGTTGGCGCCGCTGTAAAGTTTTCCAAGTTCAGTAATAAAAACCACCTGGTCTGCTGAGGGCTGGCTGCCATGGTGACAGGCCCGGCGTGGCTGGGCTGGCTAATGAGGCGTGTCCTCCCCGCCTCTGATCATGCTCCCTGAGGGGCTCGGGCTTCCTGGTACGATCGGCTCCCGGGCCCCAAACCACCCCGGGAAGTGCGGGGCCTGTGCCCATTTGTGGGAAGGGCACAGCGAGGCGCAGGGGAGATACCAGGGGCAGCGGGGCCCCGAGGATAGTCTGACTCTCACAGCCGCTGAAGACCCATCGGTGGGAGAAGCAGAACGAGCTAGAGCTGACCGGAAGCTGGGATTCTGGGAAGGGGTGCAGCCCTCCCAGGTCAAAGCCAGTACACGCTCTCATCCGTGGCGATGAGGACGTGCCCCCACCCGAGCCCAGAACGTTGCTAGCGTGTCTGTGAACTTGGACTTGCCCACTGGGAGAGTATTGGAAAGGAACTGACCCACGTGGCAGGGCATTATACCAGGTGCTTTGTTCGCATGAAGTCCTTTCATCTCTGCAACCATCTTGTGGGGCATTACTGTTCCCACATTTCACTGACAAAGAGACGGAGGTTCGCAGAGGTGAAGAAATGTGCCCAAGGTCGTGGCGCGAACCAGTGGCAGAGCTGGGATTCAAAGCCAAGGCCAAGGTCCTCCTCATAGGAGGGGGGAAGCAGGGGCCGAAGGCACTTGGACTAGAGGTTCCCTACTGGCAGGGCTGGGTCTTCCTCACGCGTTCTCAGACGCAGGGCTCAAACTCCAAGTCACAGACAAGCTTCACAAGGATCTGGGTCACCAAGTCAGGCTTCTTTACTAATTAACCACCTGTGCCCACGTGTCTCTCCCCAGGGCCACCAGGCCACCTGCTCTCCCACTGCACATGCCCAGGAAGCAGCTTCCCAGAGTTTCCTTGGGGGTTCATTGCTCCAGATAATCACCCGATGGCTGATGGGCTGTGGGGAGGAGGTAAGAAGGGGCAGCTAATTCACCTACACCTTCCCTCTCCTGCCCCCAGGACACGAATCATGACTTAAGGTGGAGTTGGTCAGGCCCTGGCAGGAGGGGTCAGGAGTCTTGGGCACCCCTGAGAGAGGGGAGGAAAGACCCACCCAGAGCAGAGAGGGAGACGAACATCCCTGCCCCTCCTCACCGACTTAGCTGGCCAGCTCCACAAGGGACCACGGCTGCCCCATCACCGGGGACCCCCGTGCCTCGCACAGCACCCGGCACACAGTGGGTGCTCAGTAAATCCTGGAGGAATGAATGGTGTGTCAGGGCAAAGCAGCCTTCCAACGCCAACTCCTACCTCTAGCGATGTTCAAATCCACTTCTGCTTGCAGCCCTCTGATGACGAGGAGCTCACTCCATCCTGGGGCACCCATCGACGGTGGTTCGAACCTCTCTTCTTGTCCCGAGCTGAATGCCACCCTTCCAGCCACCACCCCCTGGCACCCCTGTGCCCTGAGAGTCACCAGAGCCTCTGCTCCCATATCCACAGGAGACAGCACAGCTGCTTCCTCGCTCTGTGACCCTCCCCATTTCTAAACCTCTCTGAGCCCCATTTTCCTCAGCTATAAGATATGGAGATGACAACACCTTGCTGCAGGAAGGAGACCCGTGCCCTCACCAGCTCCCGGCGTGGGATAGACTGAAACCGTGATGGGTCCGTCCCACCCTGCTCAGGGCAGCAGCGCCTGCCTGCTCCTCCCAGGCCATGCACCCCTATTTCTGCCTGATGTCCCTTGTCATGGTGCTCGTACCCCTCTGCGTTCTTGGCCCCTCTTGTCCTGGGCCAGTCCCAGGCTAAGCCCGACCCCCCCTCGGGACACGGCAGGACCGCCCACCAGCGCTTCCGGCTGCCCTGGAGGACTGCCTGGGACAAAGGGAGGAAGAGAGAACGAGGGAAGGATGTGGCTTGTGGCTTCTACGGACACCAAGTAGGGGAGCCCCCGAGGGAGAGAAACCAGGAGTGTGGACCGCACTCTGCTGGGCGCTGAATCCCGTCTCTGCTCCGGGCCGGCTGCCTCTGAGCCTCAGCGTTCTCCTCTGTACAGTGCGGCTAACTCCTCATTTGTACGGTTGCTACGGACATAAAAATGCGATCATGATCACAGGTGTCTGACACACGGCCGAGAGACCACTTCTGTGATCCAGTGTCCTTGTTACTGAATGTGCATTTTGTTGCTCCTGACAACTGATTGAGGGAACCTGGGGCTTTGTTTTGCTTTACTTTGCTTTGGTTGTTAACCAGGAGGGTTTTCTCTTTTTCTTTTTCTTTTTCTTTTTTTTAACAAAGAGATCTTTGGAACCCCGGGGGAGCCCCCGTCCCAACCCAGCCCTCAGGCACACCTGACCACCCACCCCAGGAGGGCTCTCAGGGGCAGCTCCGAAGCCTGCACAGTAGGCCAGCACCCATCCCTCGTCCCTCGGGCAGTGTCCTCTGGCCAGCTTCAGACCAAAGGGGGGCAGCCGTGCCACCAGCTGCTCCAGAGGGAGACGGGGTACAGGTTGGGGCAGGGGTGGCAGAACCCTAGAGGAAGGTGGGTGAGAGCAAAGGGAAAGGGGGCCAAGGGGAGGGAGATGGCTCATCTAAAATGGGGAAACTAATGAAGAAATCTCCATCTAATTAGACAGGCTGCAGTTTTAATCAGAGTTTCCTTGGCGAAACCTGTTTGCATGTTTTCTGTCATTCAGCCAACGTGTTAATTAGGCAAATAATATTAATAATAATATTCACTTCGGGAAAGTTAAGAGGGGAGGGAAAGGTGGAAGTGACAGTTTGGGACCCGCGGAGGGGCTCGACTTTGCAGGTGGCATGAAAGAGTGGAAGGTACGTGGCCTGGGGAGGGTGCCCCAGGGCCCCTGCGCCTGCTCTGTTCTGAGCCTGTTTCCTCATCTGCACCCTTCCTCACGACTCGTGGAGACTTAACTGAGGTGACCCGTGTGGAGTCCAGGAGGCTGTGTGCACGGGGCAGGCCAGGACAGGCACGGCTCGCTGGTTTCAGTCCTGCCTGCACTGTCCACCCACCTCTGAGCTGGGGTCCTCGCTGTCCCACCAATCACACCCTGTCCCCAGGTTCAGTCACAGGCTGGCCTCCCACCTCCTTTCCTGTCCACTGAGTCCGGCATCGGGATGAGGGGAGGCTCCTGCAGGTCCACTTTGCCTCTACCTTGCAGCCAAGCCTGTCCAGAGCCAACGTGTTGCCTGGCCAACCCCCGCCCCCAGCATCCCAGGCCCCTACTGCACACCTTCCAGACTGTATTCCTAGGAGGGAGCACCCTCCTAACTCACAATCGTGTATCACAGAAGGAACCTTAGAAATCAGCCAGCAAGCCTCCTTCCCCCCCAGTACCTGGAGCCCCTCCATGACATCCCAACCAGTCTCAGCTTGGATATATCCTGTGACAGGGCACTCACACGCACCGATGCTGCCTGACCATCAGGCGATCTGGGCTCCTCTTTGTTTTGGATTAAAATACTTCTGGTTGCAATGTTTAGTCGATGGACCCAGTTCTGCCCCCTGACAGGCACAAAAGTCTTCTCTCCGGGATCTGCAGCCCCAGGCTCCAGGCAGGTCCTGGCAGACCTGATGCTGCCTCTTTGGATGCTTCCTGAGCACCCACTCTGTGCCAGGCACTGAGTCTGGGCATCTTCTACATGATGTGTGTGCTATTTCATCCTCCCAGCCAGTTCATCGGACAGGACTCCAGGACCCCCTTACGGCTGAGAAAACTAAAGCTCAGAGCTGGGAAAATTACTCAAGCTCTCTCGGTAATTTAGTCATCGAGGAGAGGCTAGAACTCAGTCTCTGTACTGCACCCCACGATCTTTCTAGAAGAAACCCAGGAATGGTTCAGGCAACAGCAGCTCCGTCCTTCCCTAAGCCCTGCGAGGGGAGCACTGTCATCCTCCCCGTTCTACAGATGAGGGACCTGAGCCTCAGACGAGCCACGCAAACTGCCCGTGTTCACAGGAGCGACAGAATGGGCAGCTTGCCCGGGTCTGCCCTCTGCACACTCTTCTGGCCCCCACGGGCACCGTCCTCCAGTCCGGGCACTTGGATAATGCTGGTTAACTGCCCTTTGCAGTGGGCGGTAGGGCTGGTACTCCCGTGGCTCATGCCTTCTACTCCCCTTTAAGATCTCCAGCCCGTCTTTGCTGTTCTCCTTCAGGGAGAGGGTGGTGAACCCTTTTAACTGCAGCCAGAGCACTTGGCTGTGTTCCTCTTGCCCGGGGTCAGACGCGTTGCACACCTCCCAGCCAGCCGTGAACAAGGTGATTATGAGCTAATAACCTTGGTTCAGGAACCCCAAGTGAGCACTGACCAGGGGTAATCCTGAAGGCAGCTCTCAGGTAGGCGTGGGAGCAGTGACTTACCTCACCCTTTGTAGCCACAAAAGAGGAATTCTCTTTTTAATGGCATTGTGCCCTGACTCTTCTCTTTGCCTGCTGTCATCACTGGGCGGCTGGAACAGAGTTCTGGACTCGAGAGAGTCATGCTGGGGCCCTGCAAGTTACAGAAAAGGAGACAGGTCCTGAAACGGGGTGGGGTGCGCCCAAGGGCTCCTGAGGGCTTGTGGAGGGCAGCGCCAGGTCGAAAACCCTGTCATGCATCCCCCTGTGGACCTCTCGGCCTCACCTTATCAGCTCTCAGAATCTGCAGAGGGGTTGGTCTGCTTGCTTGCTTGTTTGTTTGGGGGTCCAGCCCCCTGCACAGGCTGCCGACCAGCCCACTGCTGGCTTCTTCCAGATCTAATTCTATTTTTTTTTAAAGATTTTATTTATTTATTTGACACAGAGAGAGAGACAGCGAGAGAGGGAACACAAGCAGGGGGAGTGGGAGAAGGAGAAGCCAGCTTCCTGCCGAGCAGGGAGGCCGATGCGGGACTCGATCCCAGGACCCCGGGATCATGACCTGAGCGGAAGGCAGACGCTTAACAACCGAGCCACCCAGGTGCCCCAGATCCTCTAATTCTATAATATTATTGATGATTTCGATGTCAGCCCCGATTGCTGAGGGGTGCTGAGCCAAGGCATTAAACCCTCGGGTGGCCAAGGCAAGGAAAAGCACAGGGTGGGTGAGAACAGAGTCGGGGGAGGGGAGGTCCCGCGAAGGAGCCCCGCAGACACAGCATTAACTTGTTATGTAAATACCTTATTCAATTATTCCTCCTCCTCGTCCTCCTCCAACATGCAGTGGGCTAATCACTCATGCCTGGCTGGTTCATGAATATTAAACCCAGCTCCCTTGCCAGAGCATCCTGGCGGTGGGGAAACCACGGCCTCCAGGGGAGAAAAAGGCGAGAGCCCCGAACCCCACCGTTAGTGAGCCCTGGAACTGCAAGGGGAAGCCTTGCGTGCCTCATTTTCCACATATGTAGCGGATGGTTGAAATAATCAGTCCACAGAGACATTGAGCACCTGCTTCTATGGAGACACCGGGCTAAACTCGGGTGGGACCGCTTGTGTGCCCTGAGGCAAATGATTCAGCTTCTCTGGGCCTCAGCATCCGCATCTGGAAAACGGGGTAGCAACATTTACCTCCGGTAATGTTCTGATTCATGAACCGATACATATGTAACATGTGCCTATATCCTGCATACAGTTGGAAACTCCTAACTGAATCTTCCCTGCATGACAGAGCCCAGGCTGGCCCTCAGGGAGCGAAAGGTCTGGATTTCAGGGATATCTACTGAGGAGGAAGGAGCCTGAGGGAGGGAGCCAGAAGGAGGGTAGGGCAGGTGGCAGGCAGAGGCTGAGGTGGGACAGAATCTCATAGCCTGGGGTAGGTGTGGGGCGCTTCCTGGCCGAGGCAGGCTTGACACGGGCTATAAAGATTACATTGATTCATTCACTCACACAGTCAACACATATTTATTGAGCACCTATTATGTGCCAGGCACTTGGACTAGAGCAGTGAACAAAACACTCTAAAGACCCTACCCTTAAAGAAGCCCCTTAAGACGGCCCCAAGTTCTTTGACAGTCCTCCCATCTACAGGTGGCCATCCAGCCCCTCCCGTGAATCCAGGCTGGCCTCACGACTTGTTTGACTAGGAGAATGAGGCAGAAGTGATGTTCCGAGTTGACATCACAAAGACATCTTGCAGCTTCCCCTTGTGCTTCTTTACAACACTCACTCCAGGAGCCCTGGGCCTTCCTGGAAAAAGTCTGACTGCAGGTGTGGTGAGGAGGCTGGTGTAGGAGCTCCCATCCCACTAAGCCCCGCCTTCCCGCTCGCCTTGATAAGGCAGCAGGTGGGCGAGCGGAGCCATGAGGATGTCCCATCCCCGCCCACCAGCTGAAGACCATGGAACGACCTCCATTGTCAGGAAATGAAAACAAAAGAATGACCCACTGAGCCAAGCCTGAACGCCCCTCACTCACCAAACTGTGAGAGATAGTGAAAGGTGTGTCATTATAAACCGTTCAATTGCTAGGAAGTGTGTCACAGAGCAATAGATACCAATGCTATAGTGGGGGAAGACAGACTGACAGACAGACAACAATCAACAAGTAACAAGTGGAATAAACGCTGGAGAGGAAAATAAAGAAGGTGAGAAGCATAAGGGATATGTGTGTGTTCGCAGTATTAGTGCGCCCAGGGAAGCACTCGCTGTGAGGATGACACGTGAGCAAAGACCCAAGGAGGGGAGAAAATGCACCTCTCTAGAAGAAAAGCATTCCAGGCAGAGGGAACAGCCAGTGCAAAGGCCTGAGTCCGGGGTGCGCCTGGATCCTACAAGGAGCGGCCGGGAGCTGGTGGGGCTGGTGTGGAAGGAGCAGCGAGCTTGCCCTTGGGAGCATCTTCCTCCTCAGCAGCAATCCTGCACAATGGCCTCAGTGCCCTCATTTGGGTCTCCTTGTCCCCTAGCATTAGCAGTCCCATTCTACAGGTTGGGACACTTTGAGGTCCAGAAGATGATGAGCCCAAAGGCCTGTAGCTCTGTTGGGAAAGCCGGGCGAAAAACCATTCTGTGATTCCGTGGCCACAGTTTTCCAGCCATCTCCCCTCCCCTCTCCTTCCCTACCCTTCTAGAACACTTCATCACCCCCTTGCCCCCTGCACCAACTCCAACATTCTCCTCTGGAGGCCTGAGTGCCCCTGGCTCCCCCACCTCTGGAGCTGCCCTGCTGGACAGACCCTTCAAGCGGTTCCCGGGGCTCCAACACGAGCACCGCCCCCCACCCCCTCTCTCCCTCTCCTCCGGTGCTGAAATTTTAAGGCCACCTGATCCGCTCAAGATGTCCAGGGTGGGGGTGGCTCTGAGGCATCAGAAGTCAAAGGAAGGAGCTGGTGTAGAAGGAGCATCTACCGGGGAGGTGGGGACAGCTCCCCTGGGAGGTGAGACTCATCACTGCTGGTGCGTAGTTGAGGACTCGCTGTTGCCAGGCTGTGCTGGCTCGTCCATCTTGTTGACCCTGACCCCTATGTGCTCAATACCATTATGTCCCATTTCCCAGAGGAGGACGCTGAGACCTTGAATACTTGGCCCCAGGTCTTCCAGCAAGAAGACAGAGGGGGCACCATGTGCCAGATTTCATAGCTGAGTGCCCCGAAGCAGTTCCTCCCACCAAAACCAAATGTCAACCCCACAGAAGGCTTTCCACGAAGATGGGGTTCCTGTCACCGCTGCAGACACAGATGAAAAGACAATAGAACTCTCCGAATCGTGCCTGGAAAGGGACCTCCTCCTTCACAGCCCGCAGGTGTCTGGGGTCAGAACAAGGAAGCAGGATGAACTCTCACAGGACTGTGGGGTTGGAGGTGCAGGAGCCGCTGACTCCATTCAAGCCAGATGGGGAGAGAGGAAGGGGAAGGAGGGGAGGGGGCCGGCAAGCACCGGTTCTCTGTGAGCCTGCCCTCCACGAGCTCTGGATGGGGGAGAAAGAGAGAGGATGCCGTTGTGGTTAAAATCAGCGTTGCTAATAATTTATTTACGTAGTTGACATTGATCAACCTCTAACCCTGCAGCAGCCTTGCGCACAGCTCATTAACTCCTCACAATAACCCGAGACGTAGTGATGGTGCCACCCCATCTAGAAGGACACTAGGGCTCAGAGGGGTTAATAGATCTGCCGAGAGTCACACGGCCAGGAAGCACACCGAACCCAGCTCTTTCCGGTTCCAGGGCCCATGCTCCTAACCGCTGTGTGGCCTACGGAAGGACTCACAAGAGTGTCGCCGCCTATGTAAGGGAGTCTGTGTTTAGCATATACAAGCCATGAGGGATATCACCCACTGGTGGAATTTCGGGTCAACATTCAGGACTCACAGTTTATAGAAGGCTCGATTTATTTGTACACGGTCTCATTTGAGCCTCATAAGGGACCCCTGAAGTTGACATCATTCTTTCCTCTTACAAGGACGTAAAACCCAGAGCTGCAGCCACTACACCGAGTCTCACAGAGAGGTAGCTGTGACGTTGGGACTTGACCACTTGACCCCCAGGTGCCTACTTGCAGCTCAGGATGCTGCCCGTGGGCCCTGGTTGTGTATTCCCCACAGGGACAGGTGGGCTCCTGGTGGGGCACCACCACGGTCCCCCCTGAACACAGCTCTGGCCGCAGTTACAGGCCAAGTGGTGTGCCCATCCTGGGATCCTGCTTTCTGTGCAGTGGGCAAGATAGGCCCCGAGGAAGCTCTCTGCTCACGGTCTGCAAGGGGTCTTCAAGGCCAGGCTCGGTGGGTGCGAGACTGTTCTAACCTGAGAGCCAGACAGCCTGGGGCCTAAGGGCTGTCACACTCATGTCACACTTCTCTACATTTTCAAGCCATATGCTAATGCCTTACTTACAGGGGGGTTTTAAAAAGTACCTAATACAAGAAAAAGGAAGACCTATCAAAGGTCACGATGTGGCACTTGGAAGAACAGCCCCAAACTGATCCTTGCTGATCATTAAGGAAATGGAAATGGTAAAAAGAGGCTCTCATCTGCTTGGCGAAGAGTTAAAAGGTAAAGCCCAGAGTTGGCAGAAGGATGGGAGGGGGTGGCGGTGTGTACGCAGACCTCCACTCACAAGCTAGAGGTGGCGGAGTACATTTGTAACCCATTGAGAGGGTCAGATTGCAATACGGGCAAAATGCAAAGGGCTCACACCCTTGTGTCCAGCAATCCTACTTTTAGGACATATCCTACAATCACTCTGATGTACCGAGATTTCTGTGCAAAGATGGAAGTGGCAGTGATCTTGGTGAAAATTAGACAATCCCTGAACGCTGGTCCATGGGGAATCCATTAAATGAATTCAGTGTAGCAATATGGAGTAATGACAAAGAATATGGTATACCTCCATACCTCCGTACCGTGGCGTATGACGGGGCCCGTGTAAGTTCGGGCGTAGAACTGTGCGTGGGGATGGGGTGGATGCAGGACCCAAAATAGTATGTATGGAACAACTATATTTTTGTTTCAAAACATAGATTTTTACATTTATTTTCAGGCTGATTTTAAAAGCCTGAACTTAAGCACATCAGGTTATTAACTTTTATTATTTTGGGGGAGGGTCATTGGCATAAGGAGTTTTCTGCTGTCTACACTGCTGTGTTTGAAAATTTTTACCATGCCTCCTTTTGTATTTGTAAGCAGAAGAAAAATACGGTTAATAAATAAATCATGAATTGAAAAGAAAAGAGGGTGGACTCTGAAGCCAGAGACAGGGTAAAGGGTTCTAAGAGGAGGAAGAGCATGGTAAGGACTGGGGGTACAAGGGGAGGTGAGTCTAGACACAGCGGGGAACGGACTGTGTGGGGCACCACTGAGGGTCTCAGGTTCCCCAGAGCAGTGCCTCGAAGAGGCTGCCTCCCTCAGACACTATGGCACTTGTGTGGGGCCCTCACAGAGGAGGGGAGGAGAGCTGGCTTCACAGAAGGAGGTAGAAGGGGAAAGGAGAAAGTCCCCAAGTGGAGGAAGAATCAAGACCAGAAGCGATGTCCCCAAGCTTAGAGTTTTACAATTGAGAAGACTGTCCCAGCACAGAGGCCTGGAACAGGAGAGAGAAGACACAGGAGGGGCATGGTGGGGATCTGCAGGTTCGAGGGGAGAAGTGTGCGGGGGGCAAGGGGGCAGGGCAAGCTCAGGATCTTAGAGACACCCTGACCCTCAGATGCAATGGCCATCAGGATGGGTCCTGGGAATAGTGGTTCTCCAGAGAACTCCAGACCTTCAGGTCCAAATCTCTGAGGGTCCGGCCCCAGAACCTACATTTTAACCAAATTCCCCCATGAGTGTTAGGCACTCTGAAGCTTGAGAACCAATGGTTTAGGGATTATAAAGCCCACCCTCTTTATTTTAAAATGGGAACACTGAGGCCCAGAGAGGCTGAGCCACTTGCCCAAGGTCACACAGCCAGTGCATGGCAGAGTTAAGCAAGAAGCCAGATGCTTTGTCCTCTGGAGTGTCTAGGGCTCTGTGTCTTCCCATCCGGGGACCCTGCAGCATGGCCATCATGTGCAGTGTGCCATTTCTCTAGCTCACTGCCCACCAGGCAAAGCCTGGGGGTGGAGCTTTTAGGCCACAGACTTAGGTGCTTGTATCTCAACCTGATTTCCCTTAAATCAATATCCTTTAATCAATTTAGAATCTACTTTGGCAGAAATACTAGCCAGTCGGTTTTGAGTCTTCTCCATCATTCCGGTGTTTTGTCAGTCCTGTGTGGGTTTTCCCAGCCCTCCCCACTCCCCATTTCCCAGGGGTTGATTTAAGATTGATGAAGGTGGTGGTTGTGGGGGGTGGGATAGAGCCCAAGTCCAGCTGCTCTCTGCCGGTCCCCCTCCCCACCACCAGGCTGCCTACCAGGCTGCCAGCCTGCAGTCCCTGAGGCACAGGTAATGTCACTTCTGCTGGGAAATGACACGGAAGGCCTGGTCCCCGCTGTTTAGACACCGCACCCAACCACCTACTCCTCTACCCCATTGCCCAGGGCCTCTGTGAACGCTGGGTGGCCATAGCCGGGAGAAGGTGCGGTTTCCCAAGCCTACCTGAGGGGTCAGGTCCGCCATGACTAGCTCCCTTTGGTGCAGAGTCGCTTAGAGAGTTGGGCCACAGAGCCCCTCCTCCTCCGAGAACCAACACCAGCCCCACTCAACTTCCTCTGTCTCTCATTATCTTCCGCTCCCCACCCCGCCCCATAACTGGAGTCCCCGTTGCCCTCAGGTGGGGATCCAAAACAGCTCAGCAAGTAATCCTTCCAAACCTACTGTTGACAGTTTTTGAAGCTCAAAAAGCCAAGAGCCTGTTGTTCCCTGCCACTCACTGGCTCCTCAGCCACAAGTCCACAGCTGTGGTCCAACTGCCCAGAGGAAGACGGGATGCACGGGCAGAAGGGGGAACATATTAGAGACCAAAGCTTTGTGAGATCAGCCTTCCCCCAGCCTGCACAATGCTCCTGATCCGCGCTGGCCCCCGGCAGGAGTGCCCCGTTCCTCTCTACCTCTCCCATTCCTCTATGGCCAGACCCAGGGCTGCCTCTCCCCCACCCCCTGGTGCTCCTGATTGCTCTGAGAACCCCTCTTCAGAGCTCCTAGAATCCTGGTGCTCCCAACAGATGCCACTCTGTGGTCCAATTACCTGGTTATTTTATGGCCCACCAAGGTGTCCGAAATGTGTGTGTGTGTGTGTGTGTGTGTGTACATTGCGTGCGTGCACACGCACACACACATTCACCCCGCTAAATTGTGGGTGCAATACTTTCTAAGTGCTCCAATGCCCAGCAGACTGCTGTCAGTGTTGGCTGGATCATAATGGAAGCACCCAGCCAGGAGATCAGGCCAGGGCTGGGGCACCAACCCTGACTCACTGTGCAATTCTGGGGGACTTAGTTCCCTTTCTGGCCAGTTTCCTAGTCTGCAAAATTAGGAAGGTAGACCCTCTGTCTGCATGTTCTCTCCAGAGTACATAATTCATCTAAACATAGCACGAGAACTGTGACATCCTGAATCCCCATCCCTCCTCACCCCTCCAAGCCTCTGGCTCTGTGCTGGGCAATTGAGAATTCAATACATATTTAGCTGATTGATGTAAGCAAAGCATAAAAGTCACTGAAAGGGACGTTAAGCTTCCAAGAAACACTGGAACCTTCCATGGTATCTCTCTCTGGTGAATTCTCTCAGAGGGCAGAAAGCATAAATAAAGGAGGCAGCCGTTTTTGTTTTTTTTTTCTCTCTCTCTTTAAAGTCAAAGACCCATAAATCATGCATGTGCAAATTCATTTCATAATTAACATCACTGGGTATACGTCTGTGAAAGTTGTGCTTCAGCTGGCTGAGATGTTCTGCTAATTAAAGGCTTATTTTGTGATGGGAATCATTTTGTGGATGCTACTTCACACGCACCAGTTTAGATTTTTTTTTAATGACCCATAGGCTCTGCAAAGTGAGTCAACTGATGGCGCTGAGCAGCTCACGGCTTATTAGACAATAACACCGCCTGCACTCCAGAGCCCCCATTTGCAAATGCAGCCAGTGGCCAGTGTGCTCCCGGAGTCACAAAGAACACACACGGGGCACCTCCGAGAACGAAAGGAACGCAGCAGGCCTTCGAGGTAACTGAGGCCGAGAGGGGCAGGGATCCACCCAGGGCACCCCAGCAGACTGGCAGAACCCAGTTTGGGAACCCCCTTTCTTGCCAGTCCCCAAAGCTCCGTCTGCTCTCCCTTTGCCCCCACACCGCACATGCGCACATGCCCCTGGCTGTCTTGGGAGCTCTGGATTCGATCGCTGGGCTTGCCACCCAGTGAAGGAGTGCTTGGGAGGTAAGCCTGCTCAGCGCTTTGCTGAGCACCCCTGGAAGCAAGAAAATTGGAAAGAGACAGCTGGGATGGAGTCTTAACTATTTTAATAATGTTTGGTACCATGGCTGTTGCCGGGAGATTAGCAGGGAAATGTAACGGTGTGTAATTTTTCCTAAGAATTCCATTAACAAAATCAAATGGGCAGACGGAGGTGGGAGCAGGGGTGGGGGTTGGAGAGCTTTCTGGGGGTTTCCTGGGGAGAGAGTTACTAGGCTCAGGAACTCAGCAAAAGCTCTGGGGTGTGAATTCCAGGTTCCCTTGGGCCTTCTCTCATCTTTCCTTCTCCGGCCTATCATCCACGTGGAGAACAGGGAGACTGGGTTCCAATCTGTCTGACTACTTTCTCACTGTGTGGCCTTCGTTTGGTGGCTTAACCTCTCTGAGCATCAGCTTCCGTGTCCATGACGGGATAACCATGCAGAGTTATTCTGAGGGGCAGACATGATGGCCACAGCACCTGAGGCAAAGTGACCCTGGACGAATGCCTGGCGTTGGTTAACTCCCCGAATGTCCACTGTCCGGCCCACCCAGATCTGTAGCGTTGCCTCTCATGCTCCAGTTCCTGCACCTGGACTATTCTATTCTTTGCATACTGGGCTGGGGCTGGGCGCCAAGGGCAGTGTCAGAGAGGGCAAGACATGGTCTCTGCCCTCCAGGTGCTTCCAGGGAGTTGAGACCCCTGCATCTGCTCCTCTCTGGCCCTGCAGTAGACTTAGGATACTACAAAGCTGGGAAGCCATACCACACAGATCCATCTCAAAAACCTTGGGAGAAAGGGGCTACCATGCCCATTTTACAGATGAGTAAACCGAGGCTGATAGGTGGTCACTTTCCTTAGGCCACATAGCTAGTTAGAAGTAGAATTAAAAATGGAATCCAGTCGTTAAGCGTCTGCCTTCGACTCAGGTCATGATCCCGGGGTCCTGGGATCGAGCCCCGCATCGGGCTCCCTGCTTGGCGGGAAGCCTGCTTCTCCCTCTCCCACTCCCCCTGCTTGTGTTCCCTCTCTTGCTGTGTCTCTCTCTGTCAAATAAATAAATAAAATCTTAAAAAAAAAATGGAATCCGGGAGTGCCTGAATGACTCCGTCGGTTAAGCCTCTGCCTTCGGCTCAGGTCATGCATGATACCAGAGTCCCGGGATCGAGTCCTACATCGGGCTCCCTGCTCAGCAGGGAGCCTGCTTCTCCCTCTGACTCTCACCCCTCTTATACTCTCTCTCGCACTCTCTCTCTCAAATAAATAAAATCTTGAAAAAAAATGGAGTCCTAATATCCAGATTTGAAATCCCCAGTTCTTTCTCCAATACCCCTTACCCGTGTCTGTCTGCAGTTTCGCTTATTATGGTCTATTTTTCTGTTTGGTTTGGTCTTGCACTATCAATTAGACCATAAGCTCCTTGAGGGCAGACATTTATTATACCTTCTCTCGGTCTTCCAGGAGATGTGCCACACATTAGGTGCTCAAGTAAGGCACAGAATCAAATGGACAGGGACCCTGTGAGACTCCATTTCCTTAATAAGTCCAGTCTCTCTCTGAGTGTCCCTTTCTCTCATCCTCCAGTCCATGTGCATACACACACACACACACACACACACACACACACACACACACAGCTTGCAAAATCTAATAACAACCAGTTTAAAAACATACTAAAAACAGAAAATTTATGTAGCATGACCCAAATTGAATTATACATTACAGCACTATAATTGATTTTTTAGAAGAGAGATTAAATTTATTTTATGCCTCACTAACTAACAGCTAGATTTACCTAATTGCTTGGAGTGCAGAGTTAGTATGATTCATTAAACTCCATACATGCTTGGGTACACTGCGCACTGAGTAAAGCTTCCCTGCTCACGGCAATTAACGAGGAGAAACCCAAGGCCGCACCAGTAATTGACGAGAACAATTCAGCCTGAAGTTTGCTCTGGGTGTTTTATTAAGTTCTTTGAGCAAAATGCAGATACTGTGCATTCTGGTAAAGCAGTTCCAACAAATCAAAGACAACTAATACTCTCTCTCTCTTTCTCTCTCAATTCTGCTGTGGTGGGGAGGGAGGAAGAAAAGAAAACAGGAGAAAAGGCAAAATGTAAACCTTGTCTCGGCTTAATTACATCAATCATAACAGTTTTTGAAAAAATCTCACCGGATCTGACAGCATGCAGGCAAAGTCAGCCAGCCTAACAAAGAGTGAGTTTGGGTGGAATTAGGGAGCGTTTGGTAATTATATACACATTATCAAAAAGGTAGCAATTTAGTAAAATGGAAAAAAATATGCTAATTTTTGGTAGCAAGAGAAAATTAGAACTCTCTGAACCATTTCTTTATTACTATTAATAATAAACATTTAAGGTGGCATACTTTCAAATAGTAAGTGTGAGTCCCTTTGTCGGTGCCTGTCTGGTGTGTTTGTGGGTTCCGCAGACATCCTTTCCTCCTCGTTCAGAGGTACCCTCGGCTCTTTTCATGCTCACTCCCAGGACCAGTGAGATGTATATTTTGACTGGTCTGTCTGTAAGATGGATGACATTGCTTTGCCCAAGTCATACGTTAAGTTGTAGGCTTTTGCAGTTGTGGAAACAGAGAAAGAAATATTCCCACATCCCTGAACCACATCTCTAGAGCCCCTGCACCTGTATTTTGGGTTTTGAGCAATTTGCTTTGCTCTGGGAGAGGCATTGAAAAATAGAAGATGTCAGCCACAGCTTTTAACTCCCAGGAATGGACAATATCAGTGGGGAGGCAAGGTGTCCTAGACATCCACGATGCCGCCATGATCCTGGGGCTTCCCTTTCTCCGGCATCCTCCCAGGAACCACCACTGGGGTGTCCTGCAGCCCCGACTAAAGCTGATTGGACCAGGGATGGATACCTGACCCGAGCTGGGCCAATCACATTGTCTCTTCTGCCAACCTGAAGCCAAAGGAGAGCCCCAGAGGTGGGTGGTGACTTGGAGTCAAGGCACCCTGGGGGCAGCCACTCCAGAGAGATGTTCCACCAACTGCCTATTCTGAGGTCTTCAGAGCTGCAGGGGCCCCCGGGGTTCTGCATCCGTCTCCTCCCCGCACCTCACCCAGAAGCTGCCTCCTGGACATGCTCTTGAGAGGGAACCTGACTGTGTGTAAAACGGGGGCTCACGAGGTAAGAGAAATCTCCCCCAAGTCTGACGCATTCAGTGAGCATTCATGGAACCCAAATTGTCACAGTTGGGCCAGGCTAGACACCGGGGAGCTCAAAGTCATAATCCCTGTCCCTGTAGAGGTGCACTGCCCAGGAATGAATCCAAACAGCACATGAAATCATCATCTGCGTTGAGGCTGGAGACACAGCTTGGCCCCTCTTTGCCATCTCCTGATACCTCATTTTCCAGAAACTTCAGTTTCTACATCTGCAAGCAGAAAGGTAGAATTAGGTAAGAATTGGGTCTATCTCAAAAACTGTTAGGATGTACAGACTTCCTACCCCAGGCAACAGAAAATTGGTGAAGGTTTTCGAGAGGAGGAAGTCTTCCTTTATCCCTACCTCACTGGGAGGGTGAGCCTGTGGTTCCCCTGAGATGCTCCATGCGGTCTTGGGTCTACGAAGCCAACCCCATTTCCCCCCTTTCTGTGTCCCTCCCAGGTGACCCAGGTCTAGAGCTAAGGATGGGTTGCTGGTCCATGTCAAGGTGGCAGGAAAACCGGATTAGCGCATTCCTGAACCACCCTAGCATCAGGGGCGCACAAACAGAGCTAATTGCTTCTTGGCCTCCCAGCCTGGCGCTCCTCCTTGGCCCTTTGATTAAAGAGTGTGTATTCCCGGAGGCTCAGTCCTTTTCCACGGGGAGCCTGGCTGGATCCACACACCCTCTTCAGCGGCTTACCTGTCTCTGTCCCCGTGCAAGGTGGGGTGAGAACACTGGTCTGACACAACACGGCCCCCTGGTGGGATGGCCCAAGGGGGCTCTGCAAGGCTCTCCCCTGACCTCCCGTGACACCCCACTCCACAGCCCTGCTTCTTGGCTGTCCCTTGATGCCTATATTGCAGCCATGCTGGCTACAAAGACACCAGTAGGATCGGATGGCCTGCGTAGACTCCTGGCAAAGGCCCAGCCTCGGGTCCTTTCTGTCCTGGTTGCTGTGACACGGGGAAAGTCATTTCACTGTTCTGGGCAGCAAACTTGGGCACAATGGGGACCAAAGTGATTATTTCACAGGGCATATATGGAGATTAAAGGACACGTGTATTTCAAATGCCTTCACTATTAGCTATTTTTAACACTAGGAGTCCTTTCCCCCCCAGTACCTCCATTCTCACCCCAGAAAGGATCTAGAAAGCTTGTCAACATACCTGCTAATCAGCTGTGTGAGCCTTCCAGTTTAGCATCTTCGGAGGGTCGGCATTTTCTCCATACTTTGGTCATTCGTGCCAGAAGGACACGAAACTGGCCTTCCTCCCCCCACTGCCCAGGTCTTATCAGGAAAAGCAGAGGTCTTATTGCCAAGGGCTCGGCAGATAGCATTGGGGCTCTCATGACAGGAACCAGATCTATGCTTCTCCCCTCCTCAAAACCGGCAGGATTCTGAACTCTAGTATAATCAACCGGCCCACTGCTTGGTTAGGGTAATATCCTTCAAGCCAATGTGGGAGTCTCTCCACATTTCTCAGAAGATTGAGGGGTTTCCTCTCCCATGCCCTGGTACTCCAGGGGCTACCAGCCGAGCCAGGAGTTTCTTTAGTTCGCTCCAGTGGAACCCGGAAGCCCGTGATGCAAATGAAGCCCAAAAAACCCTCTGGGGAAACCTGCAGGTGACACAAGCTAAAATGTTTATATGTAGTCCTTTGGATACAACATTCTAGAAGTTCCTCAGTTCTTGCCTGGTATGAACATCAGTTGTGATCCAGACTAAAACATCAGAGAGGCCAAGCAGACAGGAAGACACAGAGCGGGCAGATCAGATGGTGACACCTGTTCTCTGTGTAGGACTGTTAGGTCCCCAGGACAATTTCACCTTCCATTTCATCCCCAGAGCCACCCTGTGGGCAGATGCACCACCTCACCCAAGGCCACCTCCACCAGCCACGGGCCCGAGAGTTCTGGGCCTGACCTCCACGCACTTCCCCTGCAGCGATGTGGCATTCAGGAAGAGCAGGGCTGAACACACCGCAGGTGGGAAGGACCTCAAAAGCCGTGTGATTGACTTCAGGTTTCAATGCGAAATCACCTGAACATCAAAGCCTTTGTACGAGAGCACACCTGGAAAGTCACGCTGAATGGGGAGTTTTTCTATGTGAAATCAAACCACGGTTCACTGCACGTTAACACCGCCAGCACAAAGGTTCGTTGGCAGCACAAACAAACCTGAATCACCGGTGAATGGGGGAAATTTCAGGCATGAATTCCATGTTTGCTGCTCACGGACTTGGCATAATTGAAATCCATTTGCTCTCAAAGAGGAGAAAGCTAAGAGTTGAAGTAACATTTAAAGAAAGTCTCGGGAATCTCTTTATTTTGTCCCTCAGTCCTCGGTGGAGCCATGGTAATAAAGATATCTAAATTGGCCCTATTTATATCTTTCTAAAGGCAGTTTCTCCGTTCCGCAGAAGCCCTAGCCTCGTAAGTAATGGTTTGGGGGGCATCTTGTGGAGGTCTCTGATGAAACTTGGGGGCATCTTTTGATAGGGAACACAAGGAGGGGGCGAGAAGCGAGCAGCTATAAAAGGGGCTTTATTGAACTTTTACTCGCTAATGAATGCATTTAATGGGAACAGCGTTGGATGTCAATGCAATATAATGATAATTTAATCTATTTGGCTAGATGTGTGTGACTTTCAAGGAGGAAAGAAAGAAGGACCTGCATGAGCAGTTACTCACCCTGTCTTTAGCCAAACTTCATTTAAAATTTTGCTGTGTTCTCTAAACTGTGCCAAGGGATGATGGTGTGCGTTTCAATGAATCACTTGTCACCATAATTAAAACCAGCAGGAGACCCAGGCTCTTACCCTCTTATTTTGAGGCTCCATATTACTGGTGACTCGGGATTCAGAGATATGGCAGAGCCTGGTCAAACAGTGATGGCAGTGACTTCCACGCCTGGCCCCATTCTAAGCATCCATTCCCCTCTACTCTTGGGGAAACTGAGGCCCAGAGAGATTAGGAGACTTACCCGAAGTGGTCATGGAGGCAGAGTGGGGCTCTAGACGTTGTTCTGGACTCCACAGTCCAGCCTCTTCAACAAGCCCTTGTAGCAGATCCCTGGAGTGGGGAAGCGGGCTGGCTCCGTTCTTGCTGAGAAGTCACCTGCCCAGGCACCCCCCTGGTCAGCTCTGCTCTGAGCACATCTGGGAAGGCACTGTTCTGCGTACCTTCACTCACAGCGCCGCCCACAATCCTCCAACCTCGGGGGAGGCTCACGGTTCCGACCCATTCTACATGTGGGAAAACTGAGCTCCAGAAGGGTAGAGTAAGATTCGTTGGATGAGTTGGGCACACGGTTCACACAGCTGGGCCGTGTTAGCACTAGATTTGATCTGTGGCTGTAGATTCCAACACCCCTGCTCTCTCCCTCCCCCCGGGGTGAACTCTGGAGGAAAAGCAACCATTTTTATTATCTGCATTTGACAGATGGTGAGACAGAAGCCCAGCAGGTGGAGAGGTTCATTCTAGGGTTTTGAGATAATGGCTATTTCACTAAAGTGAAGCTTCATACGTAGATGCAGTACAAATGGACAGCGGTTGACCACAGAGTAATCACACACCCAAATGAAGTTACACACCCCTCCAGGAATTAAAGATGTAACTTTAAAAAGAACATGTGATGTCAGAGAATGGGGCCTGGTTGGTGTTTTGTTTTGTTTTTCTTTCTCTCTCTCAGGAAGCTAAGTTCAGAGACGGTAAGTAACTTGCTTCTCGGTGTTTCTGCTGGGAGGTGAGCCCGAGCTGGTTTGGCTCTGCCCCATAATACCATCTCCCAAGCTGGATTCCATTATTGATCTATTTTCCCACCTTGCTATGAGCTCCTGTGAGCTTTTTCCCTCCATACGGTAGCCTCCCACCTCTGTTGTAATTGGCATTTCCAGCCCTTGCTGGCCAAACTGACCTCACTGTCCCCGAGATGGAGCCCAACTTCCCACCCAGAAGGAATTCTCCAAATGGAATTTCAAACTGATTTAAAAACCAGATTTCCCACGTGGAGCCAATTGTGTTACACTCTGTCTGGTCCCACTCATGAGCTAAGTGTGACTTAAGCTTTGTGCTGTGATCCCAGTCTGGTTTTATTGAGGACTTTCTCCAGCTGAAGAATTTCAAAGGGAAGCCAGAGACGCAGCCAGTGACCCCTCGAACCTGGCGCCTGGCGCCTTCTCACCAGCCAGCACACAGAGCAGAGCCGGCCCGCGGTGAACACCTGCTGAGAGGTTTGGGGAGGTGAGGGAGAAGACCAGGAGCAGGAAAGGGAGGGAGAGACAGAGAGACCAACACACGCCCTCCCACCCCCCCCACCCCCACCCTCCCACCCGCACACATGGGTCTCACCATCTCCAGGAAGTGTCCTCGCTCTCCAGCCCAGGATTCGAGGGATCCAGCACCAAGGCTAGTGGCCCACATCCACCATGCACCAGCCACACGGCTCAGCTCCGGGCATGATGCACCCGTCTCCACGAGGACCCAGCCTCGCAGCCTTCGGCAAAGGTCGAGGGTGGGGAGAAGAGAGACCAACCCCATCTTCTTTTTCTGAATGGAAGCATCAACTCCAAAAGTCAAAGAGTGGACAGGCCTTCCCTCTGGTGAGAAGAGTGAAAAAAATTGATATAGATAGATATAGATCTATAGATGGAGAGTCAGCCTCTTAGAGGGGAGTGGTGTTCTCTGCCCTCCAAAACATTTGCTTGTTCTGGCAGATGGAAAGTAGGGCAGTGTTGACAGAGACACACAAGATGCCCCTGAACACGCCCATTGTAATCACTGCAGAGCAGGGGAGATTTCTGGGCACAGGGACAGGGGTTGACAGACAAGGAGAACCTGGCTTCGGGGCTCACTTCCCAGGGCCTGTGTAGACCTGGGGGCCTCAGCTTGGCTTCCAGCTCCCCATCCCCCACCCTCAGGAAAATTCTAGGAAATGGAAAATGGCTTCTGGCTGACAACGAAGGGTGTCTCTGCGGCCAGTTCCACCTCCCAGAATGGGTCCTCAGCCCTCTGCTTCCCTGACCATGCCTCTCCCTCAAGAATCAGCTCTGGGCCCCCCTGTCCTCCATCAGGAAGCTCTGAGACTGCTTGGGGCCACCTGGCCTGCCCCCTTTTGCACACTCTCAGCTGCACACATCAGGCTGGGAGCTCCAGGGATTGTGAAGCCGAGCTAGGGGCCCTCCTTCACGAGACTGTAGACTCCTGCAGGCAGGGCTGGAGCCCATAGTCTGGGCTGTGGCATGTTCTTCATGCCACAGCCCATGGTCTTCATGCCACAGTCAGGACTCCATCAACTAAGGAAGTCTGGGTTCATATAAACCCCTGAGTAGAGTCTGAAGAACTTTTTTGGCAGGATGACTGAGTTATCCAGGTACTCCCAAAACTACGTTCTCCTGCAGCTTGCACCGTGACCCTCTGGTGTTACATTTCCCATTCTGTGGATGAGAGAACTAAGATTTGAAGACTTGCTCACAAGTGGCCGACGAGAAAGTGGCAGATCTGGGCCTCAAACCCACGCTGTTTGCAAACATCTGTGGTTTCACTGTTGGCGGCCTCCATCCCGTCCTGCACACACCCCCCAGCTGGGTTCAGACAGAATGCACTGTATTCACCACTCCCTCCGTGGCCCACTCAGGAGAAACAGGGGCTCTGCCCAAGGAGCAAAGGTAGGGACAGCTGTGAGGAGGTCTCTAGGATGGGGAGCCAAAGTGCCAATAAACCTCCTTTTGGCCCGCCGCTTGGGTGGAACAGCTAGTCACAGAGGCCACGCCTGCCTCCCTCTTGGTCCCCTGCCGAGTTCTGGACAGCCCTGGCCTTTTGCTGCAGTCCAAAATTATTTCCAGGAGGAATTGTCCAAAGACTCCTAAAACAGCAATAAAACACTCTTTTACGTTTCCACATGCCCAGATGGGCTCTCATGGGGCTCCAAGCCCCCAACCCTCAGGCCAAGACATAGAAAACAGAGTGATTCTTACCCTGGAGGGCCTGACTTTACGTAGAGGTGGCCTGCACCCTTGCCCGGAGGTTCCTCTTCACTGGTTGGACAGGCTGGCTGGAGCCTCAGTGTGCAGACAGGAGGAACACGCATTTTGGACACATCCCTTAGACAGACACAGACAGAGCACCTACTATGTGCCAGGAGTGGTGTCTGGGAACAGAGCAAAGGGAAAGACATTGGAATCCAGTGGAGGAGGGCCAACAAGTCATCAGGCAATTATAATCACACAAGGATGCACAGTGTTGCAGGGGCACAGAGGAGGGGAAACTGTCAGTCTGGGTCCTGGAAGGCTTTTTGGTGGAGCTGATGTCTGAGTGGAGAAGACCAGAGAGCTGAATATACAATTTCCTGGAGGTCAGAGAGCGTGTATTAGTCAGGGTTCTCCAGAGAAACAGAAGAATATGGTGGATGGATGGCTGGATAGATGGATGGATGGAGGAGAGATGGATGTATGAATGGATGGAGAGATGGGTAGGTATGTGATGGATAGATGGATAGACAAATAGAAGAGATTTATTACAAGAATTCCGCCCCCCCCCCAAAAAAGAATTGGCCCATGCGGTTATGGAAGCTAAGAAGTCCCACCATCTGTCTTCTGCGAGGTAGGGAACCAGGAAAGCTAATGATAGAATTCAGTCTGAGTCCGAAGGCCTGAGAACCAAGAGCACTGCTGTCCAAGGACAGGAGAAGCTTAAGCTTGTCTCGGCTCTGCTCCTGTTCAAAAGGAAAGAATGACTCTGCATTCCTTCACCATGGTCTTCTATTCGGGCCCCAGGGGGAAGGTCCCCACTGCATTGGCCAGGCCACCTGCTTCACTCAATCTACTGATTCGAATGCTCGTCTCTCCCAGAGACACCTTCACAGACACACCCAGAGAAAATATTTTACCCCTTAGCCCATCCAATTGGCACACAAAATTAACCAGTGAGTGTATGTGGGGAGGGGTGGTGAACTGCCAGCTGACACCAGAACCAGGCAGCCCCGAGTTAGAACCAGGCCCCTGGAGTTCCCCTCCTTGTGACCTGAGGGGCTCCTTCACACACCGATGGCCCGCCTGTCCATGTTGACAATACTTTCCATGTTGCCGGCTGGAGCGAGGATTAAGTGTGACCTTGTGCCAAGTGTCCACACAGCGCCGGGCGCACAGCAGGGTCAGCCCAGCCTTATAGCCGCCCTTCCTGCGTGCTGCTCAGGGACAGGCCCAGGGCTCCATTCTGTAGGGTCGGTCTGCCCCCAAGCCTGACCGTGCGTCACATGGGTGCAGCTTTAGAAAGGCCAGAATCCTTCCTCCTGCCCAGAGTCTGGAGTGAGTCCTGGGGCGTCCGTGTGCCTCCTCGGCGGCCCTCCTAGTCCTGCCCTGCGTTCTGTCCATCTTTGTACTCGGTAGCCCCTCTGCTGCCTGGCAGCCCACCAGTGTCCCTACTGAGACCCAGGCCTTCCTCGGACCCCAGCAAACCCTGCTGGAGCCCTGCCCCCTGCATTGCCCTGACCTCCCCGGGATGATCCAGAATTGTTTTCATTGCCTTAAACCTGTATGAGAAAGAAGAGGCAAAAATATTAGGAAGTGAGCTGGGATGAGGGGTCAAGCACACAACATGCAGAGTGTGCCTGGGGTCAGGGTGTGCTCAGCCAGCCCTTCCCTGCACACGCCCCACCTCCAGCCACTGAGCGGCACAGAAGGCATCCCTGGCCAGGGAATGCTCCTTGAGGGTCCCCATCCTCTGCAGACCACAGAGGACACCCAGGCACAGTCCCTGGGCCATGACCAGAGTGATCTGGGGGAGGCTGAAGGCAAATTCTTCTTACTCTCAAAGTTCCCACCAGGGGGTAAGTTGAGATTTTGCTAGTGGAACTCAGTCGGTCCCTCTTCTACAGGCTAATGAGGTTTTCTAGCTCACTTCGGAGCACAGATAAGCCCACCCACCCCCCTGTCTGGGGGCTTCCTTCACCATTCCGCACAACCATATCTCGGCCTCCCTGCCGAGATCGTGTTCCCTCCTGCCACCCCGAAGCCACTGCTCGGGTCCCTGGCTTCTGTCTTTCTCCCTGGGCCCTTGCGTCCTAGCAGACCCCTTCCATTCGATCTCTCTGAAGTTGGAAGTGTCCACCCCAGTGAGCCAAGGTCATGTGGACAGTCCGGTCAGAGAGCTAGGCTTTCGAGAAATACAAGCCCTGGCCCTATGGTCAGAAGCCCTCGGACTAGCACAGGGGACACAGAGCAGCTAGTTGGGGCTGGAAGGTAGGGCTTCGCAGGCTCAATCAAGGGAACCCCCCATTTGAAACCCAACCGCGGAGGGCCTTGATGCCAGGCTGTGGCGTGCCATCTCGCGTGTGCAGGCAGCTGGCTGTGACCCTTGCTGGAGCCCTGGGCTCCCGCAGAGTTCCACTGTGACTGCAAGCACGCGCCGGATCTGTGTTCTGCGCTTTCGGGGGGTGGGGGGAGCACACGGGTTCACAGGGGAACGGACGGTTGATGAAACATTCTGAGCAGGCCAGGAGGTTGCCTGGGCTGTTGCGGGGACGGTGTATAAGATGGGCTCTAGAGCCCAGGCCATATTAGTAGTCTGTTGTAGCTAAGCACGTGAGGGCCAGCTTGATTCCCAAGCAGGCTGGGGTGGGGGCTGTGGAGAAGTGGGGCAGGGGGAACAGCACCCCAGAGGCAGAGTAACGAGCCAGGGCATGGCAACAGTGGGGTGCAGGTCTCGTGCCCCATGCTCAGTTGCTTGAGGGGGGGAGCTGTGGTCTGCACCCCTTTCTGTCCCTCGCAGTGCCTACCATGGGCCATGCCTCGCAAGGCACAAGCGCTTTCTAAGCACCTGCTGGGGGGGTGAACAAGGCCCAGGCCCTGCAAGCCTCAAATGTAACACCTGTGGAAACTGAGAAAGAGGGTCCTGGACTCCATTCAGAGCCCCCATGGGAGCCTGGGTAAGGGCATCGCCTCTGCAGCCAGGGGTCAATCCTAACCATTCTCCCAGCTCGTTCCGTGACCTCGGGCAAGTAACTTCACCTCAGGTTGGCTCGATTTCCTATCTGTAAAGTGGAAATAAGAGCCCATTCCCTAGAGTGGTTGTGGGAACTGCATTAGGGACTGACTGGGTGTGTCCTCCCCAGATTCTTGCATCAAAGTCCTAACCCCCCATATGGTGGCGTCCGGAGGGAGGGCCCTTAAGGGAGAATCAGGTTTGTTTGTTTGTTTGTTTGTTTTAAAGATTTTATTTATTTATTTGACAGAGAGAGACACATTGAGAGAGGGAGCACAAGCAGGGGGAGCAGCAGAGGGAGAGGGAGAAGCAGGCTCCCCGCTGAGCAGAGAGCCCGATGCGGGGCTCGGTCCAGGACCCTGGGATCATGACCTGAGCCAAAGGCAGACACTTAACTGAGCTGCCTGAAGCCCCTGTGATGGGATAAGTGCCCTTGTCACAAGAAGAGACACGAGAACCCCCACCTTCTCCCCCCTCCCTCTCCCTCTCTCCCTGCCACATGAGGACACAGCAAGAAGTCATTCTGCAAGCCAGGAAGAGAGTTCTCACCAGGAACTGAACCAGCCAGCACCTTAATCTTGGACTTGAAGCCTTAGGACCTAAAAGAAATCTCTGTCTGTGGTTTCAGTCAGCCAGTTTGTGGTGTTTTGTTATAGCAGCTGGGTGTGACTCAGACAGACTGCACATACAGAATAATTCCCAGCAGGCAGATATGCTAGGAAGTTAATAAATAGGGGCACCTGGGTGGCTCAGTCGTTAAGCATCTGCCTTCAGCTCAGGTCATGATCCCAAGGTCCTCAGATTGAGCCCCGCGTTGGGCTCCCTGCTCTGCAGGGAGTCCGCTTTTCCCCTCTCCCTCTGCCCCTCCCCTGCTCATGCTCTCTGTCTTGCTCACTCTATCTCTCAAATAAATAAACAAAATCTTAAAAAAAAAAAAAAAAAGAGTAGCAACCAGTGGGAAAGGAAATATGGCCCAGAGCCAGCAGCCAGGCTGCCTCAGTTCAAACTTGGCCCTGCTGCTAGGTCTGTGTGTTCAGTGGTAAATTTCTTAGCCTCTCTGTTTGCTCAGCTGTCAGATGGGAATGGTGATAATTCTTCCTGTTTCCAGAACAGGTAAATAACACTCCACGGCTCTATACAACAATGCAGCCACACTTACAGCTAAAATATTGAAATGTTCCCATAGCAGCTGGTGACAGTCAGCTGCTCAGCTCCCTGAGGGCCACTCAAAACCTTCCCAGATGTTCTGCAATCTCGCAGATGGAGAGCTCATAGCTAGTAATAGCCAGTACGAGGGGCTGACACTTCTCACTGGGTTCATCACTGAATTAAAAAGGGTTCCAAAAATGCTTGGAGAGAGGACATCACCATTATTGGAGTAAAACATGCCTTCATTCATCCTTTCATTCAATAAATATTTATTGACAGCCTCCAGAAGTCACAGATGTCAGGGCCTGAGGATTTGAAGAGAAACAGGCCTGCTCTCTGCATTCAGGAGACCCACAGTGTAGTGGGGAAAAGACCATCAGAAAGTAAAGGGCTGTGTAACAGGCTGCACAGGGCCCTCGGGGCCTCCAACCAGGAGATTGAGACAAAGGACAAACTCCACCGAGGGATTAAGGTGTGACACTCTCTTGTCCAGCAGTGATCTCTCTACTTTATACTCATTCTCCCCATGTAGGTTTGCCAGATTTAGCAAATAAGAATTCAGGGCACTTCGTTAAATATGAATTTCAGATAAGCAATGATAAAAATTTGTAGTGTAAGTATATCCCCAATATAGCATGGGACATACTTACACTAAAAAAAATTTGTTTATCTAGCAACCCCATTTCTGTTGGTTATGACCAGTGCCTTTTAACTGTCAACGGGATCCTTCCACATCTTCCTGTAAGACCATCCAGGATACAGTTTTGTTTCCTAGAAAGAATAAGAGAAGGACAGAGCAGAGAGGGGAAACGAGAGTGAGGGAGCCCAGAAGGAGGTGGGCAGAAGACAGAGGTGCCTCGGAGAAGGTGGGAGGAGGGCAGGGGAGGAGGAGAGGGAAGGGCATTTGGAGCTGGAGGGAGGACTCGCCCTCTCTGCAGCTGCTCCGCCCGCCTGGGCTGCCACCCCAGCCATGTGCTGGGGAGGTGCAAGGCTCGTCTCGGGAACCTGAGAGTGTTCTCTGAAATGTCAGCAGAAATAAACCTGGCTAATCCTCCGCAATGGCCCGTCACATTCATATCCCTGAAATTCCAAGCGGATTAAAATAACCACGGGCATGACACCATTTGGAAGGCCAGGGATTTACTTGGAAGCGGTGCCCCATTGGCAAGCATTCCTCTAATTGCTTCTTCATATAAATAGAATGTTCTTTAATATCACCACCCCAGCCCCAGCCGACAGATTTAGATGGAGGCTGTCGAAGTCATTAGTGCCCTGGCCCTGGCCGTGGTAAACCGAGGCTCCACTTGGGCTGTAAATGGGATTCTCGGGGGCCGATCAATCTCACCAAAGCCGCCAGCACTGCATGTTGGTCTGCAAGGTCCTGTGGGGATGCAGCTTCCCAGAAATGTGCTTGCATGCGTCAGGATTCCAAGCGGCTGACAGCTGACACGAAGGTCAAATTTGCTGCCAGTGTGGAAATGGAATCTCCCCAGTACAAGAAATGCTACTTAGCAGTATATCAGTTGCAGGCGGGTCATTAAAGGAGGGGTGTGTGTGTGTATGTGTGTGTGTGTGTGTGTGTGTGTGTGTGTGTGTGTGTGTGTGTGTGTGTGTGTGTTACAGCTTCAGTTGCCTGGAACCTGCTTCCTCTGTAGGTCCACACGGCGCACAAAAACAGGTGCTCAGATGAATAAAATTCAATAACAGCTAGTTTCCAGTGAACTTTTTAGCATTATCATCATCAGGCAGTTTTCGTTCTGTCATCTAAGAAGAATTTATTGAGCGCTCACGCTGAATCAGGAGCTATTCTAGGCAGTATAGACTTGGTTAAGGCTTCTCTTACTTATGGGCTATGTGGCCTTGGACGTGTTATTTATTGGCCTCTCTGAGCCTCAGGTTTGACGTCTTTAAAATAGGGATAATGATGGGACGCCTGGGTGGCTCAGTCGGTTAAGCATCTGCCTTCGGCTCAGGTCATGATCCCGGGGTCCTGGGATCGAGTCCCACATTGGGCTCCCTGCTCAGCAGGGAGCCTGCTTCTCCCCCTCTCTCCCTCTGCTTGTTCTCTCTGTGTCAAATAAATTTAAAAAAAAATCTTAAAAAAAAATAAAAATAGGGATAATGACTGCTAGTTGAGACTGCATTGAGAGGCCTGGGATAAGCTCCCCAAAGTGCTGGGCCCACTCACGCTCGGTGCGCATTGGCCAGTGACATTAACGCTAACTTGTGTGGCACGGCCATCTGCGAAGGGGACAGAGGAAGTGAGGGAGCCAGAAAGTGACAGGCCTGTATCCAGAGGGGGTACACCAGGGATATACTAAAAGTCTATATCCCAGTGTCTGAAGCCATAGGGACTCAGACTGTGTCTGAGAGGCAGGTCTGATTTGGGGGGAGGGCTTCACAGCAAAGGCAGTGTCCAGCGGGGGATGCTTCACACTCCGTTTCAGCTGGACACGTTCCCCAGTCAAGAATGGGGTCCCAGGGAAGCAGGTTCTGCCCCACCCAAGGAGAGGGGCAGATGAGAGGCAGACCCCGGAGCCTCCTGCACCAGCCTCAGGGCCCAGCAGAGCCATGGGGAGCCCAGGCAGCCTGGTAGGTTCTGCTCTCTTCTGTTCCATCAGCGGCAAGGCTCCTAGATATCCGATAGATCGGTCACCCTGGTCTTGGAGTTTATTCTCTGTAGGTGAATTGGGTCTGCGTCAAGGCGAACCATTCCTGGATGAGTTGGCTTATGAGATTTTATCAGACACCATAGACAAAGAGTGAGTTTTCTGTATTGTGACAGAATTCCACCCAAATTCCATTCAAATTCCAATTCACCGAAAATATGCCTATCCGAGGTTGCTTCCACAAGAGTCAGCAGGTGATTTCTTCATTCCAGCTGTTGACACATCCCTCCCAGTGATGAATCCTTGTGTCGGCACAGCACGTTGCATGCTTAGAAGTCCTCTTTCGTCCTGTGGCTCTTTCAAGTCCCCACATCAGCATGGGGCAGCTAGACTGAATGTAGAGAACATGAGGGTCCCCCAGTCCCTTTCTTCTCTGCAACACCCATGACCTTGGGCCAGCAGAAGCCAGCAGGGTTGATTGTGAAGATGCAGCAAAGACACCAGTGGGAAGCCGCCTGCGTGTTACAGACCCTGGAGGCGTGAGGGCTGGTGGCTCTTAGTGACCAAAGTCACACAGTCCCAGCACAGTCACACAGTCCCAGCACAGTCCCAGGCCTTTCAGAGGCCTCTCCTGGGCAGGTGTCACCAGTGTCCACGACCACTCGACCAGGAGCAAGAGTGACTTACCGAGAGTGCAGCCCAGGAGCCCGACCTCAATGGCGGCCGTGCCCCGCTCCTGGACACTTAGCCACTGGTGGGGCAGGAGCCACCAGCAGAGCCCAGAAGGCCACCAGTAGGCCAGCCCTCTTTTATAGGATGGAACTGCCAATGAGCCGTCCATCATTTTAACTTTGGCCCAGGACGTGGTAAGGAAAACCCAAGGCAGATAGTGTTTGGTAGTCATTCAAGGAGATCAGTGCTTGAAACCTTTTAAAGATTGC
The DNA here is from genome assembly GCF_003265705.2 of Callorhinus ursinus. Lineage (NCBI taxonomy): Eukaryota > Metazoa > Chordata > Mammalia > Carnivora > Otariidae > Callorhinus > Callorhinus ursinus. The sequence continues at coordinate 34,232,711 of NW_027397087.1, read as the reverse complement.
GGCTTAGTTTTAATTGTATTGTATCAGGATGAATTTCACAGGCCACAGATTCAAATGGGAGAGGGGGACAAAAAAGAAAAGCTGATTTCTCCCTTGATCCACGATTCTGCTTTTGGCAGGACCTACGTTTGGGTTTATTTGGGGTTTTCCCCTTCTCTCCTTCAGAGGTTTCCCCCAGTTGGGGTCAGGGAGATATCATGTGAGGGCCCCCAGGGGCACACATCTGATTCTCCGAGGTCACCTGTCCACGCCTCTGCTGAGCTGGGCATCACCCATCCAGTCCTTGGTGCCACCAACACGGGCTGGTGAGGCGTCCCATCCTCTCAGCTCTCTGGCTCCTGGTCCACATTTGCTTTCTGCTCTCACTTCCCCACCACCCCGGGCGTGAGACCCTTCACATTTGCTGGCTCTCAGGGTCATGGGCAGAAACCTCCCACAACTCCTCACATGACACCTGGGGCGTCGTGGGGGGCTTGCGATGCTGGGCCTCAGGCAGGCCCTTCTGGTCTGCTGGTCCCTCATGAATGCTGGAGCTTCTCTATGGAGCTTCCAGGCTCCCCGGCTTCTCTCAGGGAGCGGGGCACCTATTGCCTGTCCTCTGCTGGCCCCCCACTTCAGGCGGTGGGGGCGTGGAGCGTGCAGCAGGACCGTTCCCAGAGACCCATCTAACTCATTCTTTCCTTCTGAGGCCTCTTCTTCTCCCCCACACCCCCTCAGGGAATCTTTAATCTGGGTAGGTGGAAAAAAGTGGCTTAACTAACCACACACCTCTTGAGTCCTGAACGCAAGATTTCGAGATTCCCAAACTGTTGCCTCTGCTATGAGATTCACAAGGTACGCGCTCGCCTGTTTGTCTTTCTCTGTCTTTCTGCTATGATGACTGTACCATGAGGTCAGCGAGTAAAGACTGGGGAAAGGGTAGAAAACATCAAGAATGGTATAGGTGAGTGTTGCAGATATTTCCAAAATGTCATCTTCCATGGTAAGTAGGGATGCATCAAGGTCCAAGTTGTTCATTCCAACAAGACTTTCAACATTTATAGGAAAGAGTTCACTTGGCTGCATCCTGTGAACTGGAAGGTAGGAGGTGGGACCTGCAGCCTCACTCTGCCCCCAACCAAATGGATGCACTTCCTTCCCATGTGAGGCTTGGTGAGAGACAGGCTCCAGGCTTCAGCTGCAGAAATCAAAACAGCCAGACACCTGTTCTCCCAGACCCTGACAGCTGGGGAAGGGCACGGGGCCAATCGGCTGCTTCCACGGGGAATAACACTAAGAGCCACAGGTCAATTTCTAATGCATCGTGGCCCTGGCTGACACAGACTAATCTGATTTTGTGGCAGGGTCTGGCCATGCCCTCAGCAGCCCACCTTCTCTGGGCTCCTGACTGTTCCCTGAGCCTGGTTCTTCAGGCTTCCAATGGGTTCAGTGGGCTCCCGGATATCCCCCCATCAATTCTGTTTCCCCTAGGTTATCTAGCATTGGTGCCATGGTGTACAGTCAAGAACTCTGACTGATGATAATGAGTAACACAGTTTCCCTCTATGAACCTCATTGGCCCTCTCTATAAAATGAGGTGTTTAAACCAGATGAATTCTGAGATCTCACAATCTACGTGATGCTTGAAATATTTTGGGGCTGAATCACACAGCTCACTTGGCTGGTTCACTCATCCATGCCCAAAGCTCCACCATTCTCTAGGTGGCCCTGTCCACATTTCAGGGAGCAGTGATCCTCTGCACAGTTGGCCTCATACTTCATTCCATCTAGCATGTGGATGATCCACCCCAAATGAGTTTTGTGATCATTCAATCAACCAGGTCCTTTTACTGCAGGACTTGTCAGAGCCCTTAATATGCCAATATACATTGGCGATTCCCCAAGACAGGACTCTAGTATACATGGATTATTTCCCAAGTGAATTTTGCTACTAACACATTTCCTTGCTGCTTATTTATTTCAAGAACTAGAATACAACGGAACACACTTTGAAAAACGGTGCTGCCGAAAAATAGATCCCAAATGTCACAAGAGAAAAGACAACATCTTGCATGATTTCTAAAATTTTCTCTCCCATTCCCTCTTCCCTCTCACACACGCACACACAAACTTGCACACATAGGAACTCCCTGGCCCAGCCTGATTGCATTTTCTTTCTTTCTTTCTTTCTTTCCCTCCCTCTCTCTCTCTCTCTCTCTCTCTCTCTCTTTCTTTCTTTCTTCTTTCTTCTTTCTTTCTTCTTTCTTTCTTTCTTTTACCACCACTTAGCTTCCTGCAAGTACAGATAGAGGCAGCATTTAAAGCCTTCAGCTGGAATTCTTTGCCGGGGGCAACAGTCAGCAGTGATTCAAGATTTGGGGTTTCCACAGTCCACGCAGCTCATGTGTCCTCTGTGCCACTCAAGATACAGCAAGTGCTGGAACACGTGTTCTTCCCCAGCCTTGGACGCTCAGCTGGCCGGTGGGTCGGCTGCTGCCCGCCTCCTCACTGAGTCCCTGACATGGGGAGAACACACCCCACCGTGCAAGGACAGGCCCCGCCCACCGGGGGGGCCCTGTCCTGCTCGGCGGGCGCCGCCCACCGCCCCGCCTCCCAGGTGGCCCAGGCTTGGCCCCTCCGGAGAGTTGGTGGGGGGGGGCCTCCCTGACACCCACCCCGAGGACCCAGACAGCCCAGCACCTACCACACCCCGCTCCACCTCTGCAACTCAACTGCCACTCGGGAACATTTCAAAACCTCTTGAAACCATTTCTATTTTCAACTCGTACCCTCTCTGGTGAGAAAAGCTGCCCTAAGTCCGCTCCTTATTGCATAAAGAAGGATTTCCTCCTTCAGCTTTAGGGGAGCTCCTCCCAGGGACGCTTGGGTGGCTCAGTCCTTAAGGGTCTGCCTTCGGCTCAGGTCATGATCCCAGGCCAGCCCCGCATGGGGCTCCCTGCTCCCCTGGAAGCCTGCTTCTCCCTCTCCCACTCCCCTTGCTTGTGTTCCCTCTCTTGCTGTGTCTCTCTCTGTCAAATAAATAAATAAAATCTTAAAAAAAAAAAAAAAA